>NC_133822.1:52252718-52555749 GCF_047830755.1 Zonotrichia albicollis
CCCTGATGTGTATCGTGTATGGATATATAACTTCCATTAATGTTGATGTGCAATCTATGCTTGAAAACACAAGAAGTATTAAAATCATACATAGAGGCAAATGTGGACCACTAATATATATATATATATGTGTGTGTGTGTGTTGTGAGTGTGTGTGTGCATGTAGGTGAGTAACCTGATATAGAGCAGATATCTGAATGGCTATCTGCTCTTTTTTTTCTTATTTTTATCACCTATCTAATTTATATGACAGTGTATGTTACTTCCATGGGGATATTTTCACCCCAGGGTTGTAGTGCTAGGTGGGAGGGGTAGATAGGCCTGCAGATTATGATTTTACTGACTTTTCTGTGATTGAAAGCATATTTGCACTTCAAAACAGCCATGTAACTGAGCATTCATGTGTGTGCAAAAATACCATTTTCGTTATCTGAAGTTTATCACTTTAGCCCATGCATAGATTTGTGTGTAACAGAAATAATACGTCACACGATAGTTGAGACTGGAATGCAACTCTGAAAGTGCCACCCCCTGGCTCAAGTAGAGGCATCTAAAGCCTGTAAGGGCAAGACAGCTTTTAAATATCTTCAGTAATGAAGCCCACAGTCTCCCTGGGCAAAATGTGCTAGTACTCTGCCACCCTCACAGTAAAAAACTTTTATCTGAGAGGAAACTGTCTGTGTTGGCTTGCTCTCAGTTTCTTGTCCTGCTGCTGGGCACCACTTTCTGGCTCACTTTTCTTGCCCCCCTTTCTTCATATATCTGTACACATTGATGTGTTTCCCCCGAGCCTTCTCTTTTTCAAGTTGAACAGTTCCAGCGCTCTCAATCTTTCCTCATATGAGATGCTCCTGTGTCTTATTTGCCTTAGTGGCTCTTTACTGGATAGACAGATAGGTAGAAATAAATATAGATATAGAGAAATGTATCACAAATGAAGCCAGTAAATTCCACCCGCGGATAATACCAGAAGATGTGTATTTTACATTGTGTAGCTCAGTGGCACCTGGTTCTATGAGCAGAATTCCAGCTTGCTACAATAAAGCAAAAAAAGAAATACAATAAGATGGTACATCAGCCTTTTGAGCTTTGGTGCAGGGCGCAGAAATATGTTGCCTGACTGTTAAATTAATTCTTTATTATTTTTTCAGGCAATCTTCCACTTTAGAAGGGACCACATGAGGCTGTTTCCAACAGCAAGACCAAAGCAAAATAAAAGCAGTGTAATAAATAAGCCTGGGTATCATAAAAATCACGAAGCACAATTTTATTATTGCCTCAAGTGCAGTTCCTAGAAACAACTCTGCGGAAAAGGCAAACTGAAGTAATGAACTCCTTGAACAGTCTGTTTAATATTCTGTTTGTTGTCGAGTTATGCTCTGCAGAGCTGACAAGAGCTGTATGCAAACAGTTTTGCTGAGGGCAAAAGAATGTTTCATCATTAAGGAGCATGACCCTTCTTTCTGTGATCAAAATGAAAAGCATATGTCCCTTGATGTCATAAAGTGTTGTGACCATTCCAATGAGTTGTTCTTCAAGCCTTGGAATATTTCCCCCTGACACAGTTTGATATTAAAAGATTACGTGATGATTAATTGTATCTACTGACACAGCAGAAATATTCCTCAAAGTTATGTTTCTTTGATATGACAAATTTTTTCTTTTAAAGTTTAAAATCCAAGTCAGTTAGAGGGAAAGTCCAATTATTGTGAAATACTTTGTCCCCCACTCTTTCTTTGTGGTCCTTCTGTTTCCTTCTTGTTCATGTTAGGCTGGGTGAAACCACTCTAAATTAAATCCTCTGTTATTTTTTACTTTGTGAATAACAGGATCTCTATCTCTACTTAGTTTCTGCATGATTTCTTCCTGTTTCTCCACTAGGTGATTATTGCTTGCTAAGATACATTAAGCCTTTAAAAAGACATTGCCTTTTCCAACTTAAATGATTTTATGATGCTATGATTGCTTTGTAAAAATGCATGCAAAGAATGGAAGAATACAGCTCCAGTATCAGTCATGGTATACTCAATAGCTAACATTTAAAAAGCATAGTTACATACATAATTTTTAACAACAACAAAAAAAGAATAACAGAAAACATAAATGCCATCATGTGGGTTGGCAATTCATGATTTTATTATATTTTAAAGCATGGTTCAATTTTTCTTGTCAAATCCTATTCTCACTAAACACTTAAAAACACCATTTAAGTTGGGGAGCAATGCCATTTAATATCATGGGGATTTATGCCCTTTTTAAAAACAATAGAAAGATGTTTGCTGGACAGAGATCTCACACTGCAGTCTCATTTTCCAGTACTTCAGAAACAGATTCACTATGCCCAATTTCTGATTTTCTCATTTTCTTTTTCTTTACAGGTAACCCGATAGCTAAAGACAAATCAAGCCAGTCTCAAGGCTGATAACATTAAATGCAACACATAGAAATTTCATTCATCCAGGCAATCCTTGAAGTGAAATTTTATACTGCTGGGGTGTATCCTTCAGAATCAATTGTTTCAATGAGAACCTGGCTTGCAATCAGCAACAGCCTTGAGATCAAAACTACTGGAAAGTTATTTTGAACTTCTGTGTCACAAATATTTCAACTGATTGAACTGTGTACACTTGTAGAATTACACTTGCTGAGGAATTTGCAGCTGTAATCATGAGCTAATATTCTAAAGGTGCAGAAAAGCAGCAAACTTTTGGGTTCCCCATTGCAGAACAGCGGCTTTTCATCTTGAAGTCAAACTCTGAAATGTATTGGATCCTTCACTCTGAAATGATCCTTGGTCCACTGTTCAGATTGCTGGTGGGACTGCACACGGCTTTAATTAAATTTCTGTTGCAGAAATTGTCCTCAAGCATGGCACAGTTTTAGACATTCTTATTTGTGTTCTAATCTTGCAGCTCTCAAAGGTACATATTTCAACATCTTGAAGTTGCTTTGTTATAGGAATGGAATTATATATCCATTGTTAATAATTATTGTTGACAAGTAATAGTTATCTGAATACATCAGTCATATTAGAATGTATAGTCAGGTTGACATGTTTCCCTAAGGCTAACCAACTACTGCAGCTTAACAGTTAAAGAAAGTAGTGGTCAAAACTCAATTACCACTTCCATCTTAAGGCATTTTATATATTTAATATATGCATTTCGATTTAGTTTGAAGGAAATGGGTGTTCCCAATATGTACTTTACTTTCCTAACCTTTAATTCATTTAAATTGATGGTAAGAAGTCAATTACACTATTTCATCCCTTTTTTACAAAGATAGGCAGGGATGTAAATGAGTTTTGCAATTATGATATTGGATGGTAATCATTCAGAATTTTTGTCTTTTTATTAAAAAATAAAATCTCTTGCTTGAACCTAAATACTGATGGATGCTTATGTAGATGTCTGCTCAGTCTGTTTGCCGTAAAGGAAAAAAGTCTAGTGCTCTCCCAGTTTACACTTCATGGGTATTTTGCTTGCATACAGTCATCCAATTCAGATCTGTTTTGTTAGAAATTATTGAACTTTGAAATGTGTTATTACATAAAAAAAAAAATCCTCAATATTTGAAGGCCTTAAGCATCTTTGAGCTTTTTTCTAAGTTATTACAGAATGTATAATTTTATACTCCATTTAATGTATATTGGACCATCTGTAATGTTGATACAAAAGAATTTTGGCAATTCCTTTTAGTGACACTGCATAAACACACTGAATAGAGGGAGTTCTGACTGTATGCTTCGGTGAATTGAAATGAAAGCCACACACACCTAATGGTTGTCAAAAATACATAGAAGTAAGCTTGTTTAAGTCTGTGGTTATCAAACACAGAAAAACCCCCCAAAAATAGAAAAAAAAATAAAAAAAAAAGAAAAAGAAAAAAAGGAATAGAAAGAAATGGTTTAATCATTACAAGCCATTGACATGGCTAGTTTAGTTATATATTAAGTTCTGTGATGGATGAACACCCTGGTGAGCTCTGCCTGTCGCTGTAGCCCCTGCTGTTCCAAAACCATTTCATTACCTCTGCTGTATTATTGCACAGGAGAGCTTAAATAAAATAAATGACTGTTGGGAATAAAACTGAGAAGTATATTCTATCATTTTGCTCGGAAATAATAAGAAATATGTTGTCAGAAAAAGATCTTATTTTCTGATTAAAATTTAATTAGAATAAACCGGTTGTAGTAGAAACTAACTCTCTTGGTATTTTAGGATGGATTAGTATTATATGGATTTGTGCTAAGAGGTTCAGGATGGAAGGAACATCTTAAAGAAGTTGTCTGGGACAGTGCGAAGTGTAAATGTGCTGTTTTGTAAAATCTAAATATGACCTCTGTTTGGTCGAAAATCTACATCATGCTTCTCAATACTTGTTTTCTTTGTTTCTTTGTTCTTAAACAGCGCTGAAAATACTGTATTATATACAAGTGTAACACATGCATACCAATAAATGAAAATAAATGGATTTTCAAATATACTGAATAGATTCTCTGCAGTAGATTAATGTTGTGACTATTCATAGCAAGTGAATAAAATTGTAATATAAAATAGAGTTTCCTGTATGGATGTGTGCATTGGAGGTCTGTTTACTCATGGAACAAAATAATTTTTTGGTGAATAAGAATCTCAAAGGTTTTATTAACTTTATATATCCTACCACTTTGAAATCTCTTTTTTTGAAAGGAACTGATACCTATGGGAAATTCTGGTAGGTTTACTGTTGTTTTCAGTTCAGATTGAATAAATTTTTTCTCTTCACAAAATATGAATCCTGAAAAATTATCATTTAGATGTTTTAAGTAGCAACAAGACATGGTAGACAATCCTGAAAAAGTAATATTTCAGGTTAATATGTAGAACTGTTTAAAAGAAAAGAAAAAAGAAAGCCAGTTGCTCAGATCTGCTTGTGCACCTTGAAGCAAGCTGGGAGCCCCAGTTCAGGTGTCCATAGTGCAGGTTTAACGCTCCTTCAAAAATGGAGTACAGGTGACAGGCTCAGCTATGTGCATTCATGTAAGAATATGAATTGCTTCAATAATTAATTTATTCATTTATATGATATTTTCTAGATTGTTTCATCTGACTGCAAAAATGATCAGGCATTAGGATCAGATCCATGTTACTCTTTGAATTAAATAACCATCAAGAATGCTGAACTGCAGAATATGAAGTTCTGCAGTTCCAAGTGGCATTGCATGGAGAGAGGAAGAAAAATCACTGCTTTGTGATACCTCTCACAGTTAGATGTATTGGATCAGTTCAGCAAAGCACAAAAGGAAGTCCTGATATGAATCTCAATGAAAAAAAAATCATATCGGATCAAATCTAAAATAAAGCTTAAAAAGCATTCAAGACGAGATCTTGGTTGTATGTGGTTTATTGATCATAAAAAATGTTAACCTTTTGAAACAGCACTGCTGCAGATAACACTGTTACTACCTTTAAATACACCTATTGTGCTATATATTTTCAGTTCCTGTATTTATCCTGTATCTTTTAGATCTTGACTCCTTCAGCTCTGCCTAAAAATGTTTCTGGTGTAGCATTTCAGTACTTCACCAAACAAATGCTGTTCTGTTTTGTTAAGAGTCTATATGCTTTAGGAGCGCATCAGATGCATTATTTTGAAAATAAATAATCTGATATAAAGTATTTAAATTTGTTAGTTTTCATAAAAATATATACAGGGATTTTTTTTGCTCATTATAATTGTACACTGGATTTTATAATTTCTAGGTAATGCATGAAAGTCTGTAACAACACAACAGAAATATGTGATTGGCATCCTTTTCTGTTGATTTACTGCCTCCTACTTCATGCCTCAAATTTTACACATCTGTTGTTAACCAATCTATTGGCAAAGAAAAGGAGCACAGTTTTGATTTGCAAGAGAACTGTTGCCCTAATTTCTAGGTTTTTTTGCCAAAAGTTGTTTAACTCTGAATCAAACCTGTCACACCTGAATAATCTGATGCCATTAAATGATTTCTCATGAATTCAGTGGTCTTAAATTGAAAAATAAGAATTTCCTAATCACTTTGTCTTTATAACAAAGTTTGTATCCTGAAAAATGTTCTTGTGTGTTCTTTCACAGAATGAGTGAATGTATCCAGATTACATCTTTGGTCTTTTTTCTGTAAGAGCTTATTTAACTTTTGGACACTATTTCACAGACAGTAATTGCAAATATTTTAGCAAAAATATGGCTGGGGCTTTTGTACATTCTGTATTCATCTGTACTACAGAAGAGGTAGTACATGAAAAGGTTGAATTTCCCACAACTTTGTTAACAGTTGAGATTACAAGTGTTGTCAATGTCTCGTTATCCAAAACGAGATTTTGGATAACGAGACATTTAAGACCATCTGGCAGGAGGGCCACTGATGGTGACACTGGAAACTCTTGTGTAAGGGAGTGACAGTTCTTTATCAGACTGCTGTGAATAGGATGCTGGGAGAGTCAAACAACTGAAGTATGGTTTCATCACCAGAGATGTAGGGTCTGGGGAAGTGGATGCAGCCTGTGAGCAGCGGGGTACAGTCAGCATCCTGAACCTGCGGCTGTGGGGGTGACAGTAGGACCTTGGACCTGTTCTCTGGATTAATGGAAAGGTTTGACTCCTGTCTCTGGGATTTTCTCCACAGTCAGAAGACAGAAATGACTGGGCACCTGGGTAATTTCAGTGTGGTTTGTATAAGGCTGTCAGATGCAGATAATTGTTTAGCAATTTGTTTAGAAAATTCTGATGAAGCAAATTCATTAAAGTTCACATATTCATTAAATTTCACATCTCTCTCTCCATTCAGGTCAATGGTTAAAGGAACTACTCTCTATTTTCACTCTTTCCTTGCAAGTATACAGGTAGCAACTGGAAGTGAAATCCAGTTATTCCCTGATAATAGATTCTCTTGATTAAATGTTCCTAATCACATCAATATTAGCTATGACTGAAAGACTTGAAATATATCTGGATTTCAGTTCTGAAAACCAGTTTATTGCCCAACTAAATGAAATAGTTTGTGTAGTAGAAATATTATTGCGTATATGTGAACCCTAACAGTAAAACTTCTATATCAGCTCTTCAAATTATATTCATGTTCATTACTGTGAAATGTAAAGTTTGGTTTAGATCCTTTATAACATCAGGGAAATTCTTTTTTTCTGCTAAAACACTGGGGTAACCTAAGGACACTGCAGTTTGCGATTTATGCCTTTCACTGTTTCAACTGCGCAGCTGAGAAAACAACACGTAGAAATACTTTTGTTACTCACATTGCCAAGACATTTTTCTTGAGTGTGAGGAATATGTAAAGTTGCAAGTTTACTCCATATAAGCCTGGTGGTTGAATCTTTTTAACCCTTTTCTTCTCACTGCCATAACAAACATCACAGAAATGGTGCTTGAAAACTGTACTGCAGCCTTATGTCTTAGCATTTAAATCAGAACTTGCAAAATGCACACTACTTTAGTCACTATTTCTCCATATAAAGTAGGTTTTTTAAAGTCTCTTTCTTCCTTATGATTACTTATTGATGCCTTTTCATATTTGGGCACAGAGAATACAATCCCTACTATTACTGATTTAGGGTTTGTGCATAGTTGTGTTACTTTTATTTTTCGTTGGTCATTTTCTCATGTCCTGAAATCCAGTCAGTTCTTTCAAAACTCTGGTAATGATGAGAAAAGCTTTTTTAATAAATAGTGGCCTGGAACCGAAGACAGGAGAGAAGAGAGAGAGATGATGTGTTTCTATAATTTTATCTTAGCTTCCAGTTTGAACTACTCTTTCTAAAGAGAAGCATTTTTTTCTAACTAAAAATGGCCTGCTTTTCAATATGCACCCTGATAATAAAGCTGATGAAATGGTCCTCTCTGTATGTCAGATTACCTCAGCAGAATTTACAAATGGAAGATGATGATTTTGCTAATGTCCATGGGCAGGTAGACATAATTTGGTCCCAGATGTTCTGCGGAATATTCATGGCAAAAGTGACTCAAAAACAATGCCTCCATATGCCATAATTGCTGGAATTATTTCTCAGGCATATTCCCTTGTCATCCCTCATATGTAGAACTCATTAGATTCCTAGTGGGAGAACATATGGAGAAGAGAGTTGATGGAAAACATTATAAAACAGATTGTGTATTTAAATTTATATTATAAAAGACCTCTGTGCACAGGCAAACTTAGCAGAGAAAGTTCAAACTCTTTCTTTCCACTTCATAAGGAAATTGACATTTATGGAGCTGTTAGTACATTCAAATCCACTTCTAGATGGTGGATTAAAACCTGGCTTTACAGATAACAGTGGTAATTTTGCTGCTAATTTGAAGCCAACTCTGTATTTCCTACATTTTCCCAAATATTTACTTAAACTACAATTAAGATATTTTTACTAATTGGAATGACCAGAAGTTCCACCCATACAAATCTGTTGGCAGGATCAGGCCTTTGGCTATGGGTTGTGATTTCAGTGTCAACATAATACCTTTGATTAATAACATGTTTCTATTTCACAAAAGAGTTTTAATATTTCTTTCATCCATCTCAGCTGACTAATGGATGGGGATTGTATCCAGTGCAGAGATGTTTTAAAGACTACTATTAGATAATTATTTATCCTCTACAGCAGTTAAATACACCAAAAAATAAGTTAATCATACAATTATTCAAAGTATTATACACAGATGTTTGTAATGCCTTTTTTCATTACACTTAGGACTCTTTCTTGTTTTAAGGTAATTTATTTTCTGTCATTTTTAACTCAAGACTGACCATGAAACAGGTTTCAATAGGGAGCACTTGGGGTGCCATAAAGTGTCCCTCCCTGTAGTCGAGGTGGGCACTAGCAGGAGCTACCTGTCAGCCAGGTGGGAGTGGACAGACTGGTGTCTGTGACCTTGCTGCCATGGCTGGTAAAATATGGCCTATCACCAAGAGAAAATGTAGAAAGTGCTTCCAGAGAAACACATCTGCCCATCTCCTAAAGGAGCAGTTCTGACACGGTGTCTCTCAGTACATGGAGCTGAATCAAATGTTATACCCAAATCAATAGAGAAGGACACACGGAAACTGTAGGGCATCTCTGGCTCTATAGTGTGGCTCTGTAGACCTTAAAAATGTTTGTTATGTCCACAGGATGTCCATTTAGGTCACTGCCTCTTTAAAAGAAGATAGAACATAGCTCTTTAAATAGTATCTGCGGTAGAGTTGTGTGTGTATTTGCTGGCCAATATGCCTTCCTAAAGCCAAGATTTGTCATGTTATGAGAGACAGAAGTTCAGATCCACACCTCCTCCTTTGCTGCTGGAAATGGACTGTGTTATTATACTGTTCTTCTAAACCAGAGTCACACAGTACACTGTTGGCAAGTGCTCTGAACCCTTCAGAGCAAAATAGTTACTCCGACAAGCCTCAGTTGGAAGCAAAATGTGCATTACCACAAATGCTTTGTCTTAATACTGACAACCTTGATTGTTCTCTATGTGTGGATTATTTCCTGACAGCTGCAGGAAAAATGTTTGTTATTAGGTGAAAATGTAAAATTTTTATTTTGCACCAGTCTGAACATCACACTTAAAAGATATATTTTGCAGTTTCTTATATATTTATCATGTTATGATAAATTAATTTGTGCTATATATGTATTAGTCTCTCTGTCAGCTGCTGGTGGCACCTTTTAAAATAGTGTCATCTATTACTGACTTTTTTAATCGCAGAAAAATGGTCATTAGGTAGTAAAGTCTTTCATCAGCATTTTGTGGTTTTTCCATTCTCTCAGTATGTGCATGAGAAACTGGATGATGAAGTAGTGAAAGAGCCTTGAAGACCTACTGATTTAATTAATTTCAGGCAAATAAACCTTGATTAGTGAAGAAAGTTATAGCTCCTCTGTGTAAGATTGTGTTCTATCATTCAGAATATCCAGGCCTCTGCTTTGATTCAAATTTGATTATAAGAAATTGGGGCAGTAGTAATATCAACATAAAAGTTTAATAGCAACTTGAAAGATGAATCCTTAAGTATTGATGTATGTGATCAAGTATCCAGCACATTTTAAATCCTGGGCTTTTCCTAATGCTCCTAATGGCTAAGGTAAATAGCAAGTATGTTCCACATATTTATGTCCTTGGAAGGAAATACAGACATACCAGAAGACTGGCAGCAGAAGTGCTCACTGTATTTCAGTTAATGATGTGTTTATTGCTCAAGTCCATATAGCTTGGATCTTACCTCACCTTTTGTTAAAGCATGTAACATAAGGACCTTAAACCAATCGATTTCTGCAATTAGCAGTTCTGAAAGGAAGCACAAAAGCAACTTCAAGGCTGTTTATGCCTGGGTTAACTCCACTGTCTTTAGTGAAGTTTTTCTCCAGTTAAATCTAATCTCAACTTTCTAGATAAATTGTTCCAAAAACTAAGCTGCAGTTAATTTGAAGATCTACATTAAAGGGCATGTGAAACTCCAAGGGCTTGGGTAAGAATAAAATAATGATGACAGAAAATTTAGGTTTTTTTACTGTTTCACCAGATATCACATTGTTATATAATGCTGGGAATTATGGTTCTGGTCCCACCTCCAACAGAGAAATATGTGAAATTCAGTCCTGGTCTTATTTCTGCCATTAAATACATACCAAATGCTGTTTATGAATGTCATTTGGCACAAAACATTTTTTCTCAAAACCCCAGTGTAAGGTCTCTGATCCATGCCTGTGTACCTTGCATCCTGAAAGTAGAGCTTTCTGGGAACTTTGCTGATGACTAAATCTTCTTATGGACTTCTGCTGAGGTTTGCATTTCTCACTGACTATCTGTGTGAGCTGTTCTAAAAATTGTGTCATTGGTTCATACTCCTGCATCTCCTCACTTTTTTGTTGATCAATATAGTAATAAATGCTTTACAAATAGTCTTTGAATTTGATGTATCTGATAATTTGCAGCAATTACAAAATGGTATTTTTTGCTTTATTTCAAAATTGTAAATGGTTCAAATATCACGAACAGTAATAAACTCAGTCAACTCATTCACAATAAAGAAATGTGATGCCTTAAGCTACTTTCAACCAGTCAGAATATGGTCAAGGTGACCTTTCATACTGTTTCAATTGCATAGCCTCGCCATTATTTAACTATTAGAATGATGGAAAGCTTGCACTTTTCCATTTGAGTGGCAACATTTCTAGACATGAGGACCTGAAGGAATGGATCCGTTGAGAGGCTGTAATTAATGTGCCACATTAAGGACTTAAGGATAAGCAGCCAAAGAAAAACTAAACCTGGTGGAGCAAAGAAGCTGCAGTCTAGTCTTGATAACTAAAAATTCAATTGCAATTCTTTCTAGAATCCTAATATCTGATGCTGGTATCTCAACCATCCACTGTTGAAATGTAAATGAAAAATGCAGTTTCCTGATTGCTATTAAAACTCTAAAATTTAAATATTAATGAGATAAATACCATTTCATATTATTACCATTTCATATTATTACCTCTTTTTTTAAAAGGACAAAATTAATTTTTGTTTAAAAAAATTTACATACAGTTAAAAATTTACATTTAGTTACTTCTATTTGTACATATTTATACAAATAGAAGTAACTAGAAAAAAATAGTAGTAATAATAAAAATCTGTCCATTACAATGTTAAAATGTAATTGTTTCATAACTTTATCATTAGATGTATTCTGTCTACATGAAGCTTGACTCGTGTTGACAGAAAGCAAAATCATCAGAAAGATGTGGCTGTTGAGGAACCTTTTGTCTTTACAAAGCTAATGGTGGAGGATGAGCATCACAGACGGTGGGAGCTGTGTAAAAAGCAGAACAGAAGATGGTTTCTTTTTCCGTCAGTGGTTAGGTGATTTATATACATGACTCTCATTAACATTAATGTAAGTTATCTGCCTCATCTTTTATGAGCCTGATGTGACGTTAATGGCAGTCTTCCCATTGTCTCTAGTGGGCTGTGGATCAACCAGTAAGTGCACAAATGGGTTTGGTTGAAATATCGGTGCTTGTAGAATGGTGCTTGCTTAGAATTTCAACATGCTTCATTCACAGTTACAACAAAAAACGCTGTGTGAATGCCTAAGTGTCTGCTCTGAGGAGCGTAATGGTGCAGAGTGTGCTGATCTGCGGCACGTGGGGCACCCACATGGCAGACTGAAGAGATGCCTGAGCCAGCTCGCTATGAGCTGGTGTGAGCAGGAGCAATAATCTGCCCAGAAGCATGAGCTGCCTCAGTTTTCAGAGATTTGAACTGGAGTAGGTGTAATGGGGTTTGTGGTCCAGACTACAGGATGGGGCAGTTGCAGCGCCATGCAATGCTGTACTTCTGTCAACAATAATGTACAAGCCCACTTTTTTTGAAATCCAGCCTGAGATCTGCCTCTATGCTGAGTTCTCTTTCTGCTTTTGATTATTTTTGTTGTGTTTTGTTTTGGGTTTTTATTTTTTTTAACAGAGGAATCATATTTTCATTTCAGTAAACCTTTCACTGACTTATGAATGCTTTGCAGTTTTAACAAATCTAGACTCTGCTGCTTTTTCTTCTATGAGAAAGGGAAGGAGACCTGATGTTACCAGAGAATTTGAAGGACATCTGTTCACATCTGTCCTGGGATAGAGTTCATTTTCTTCTTAGTAGCCGGTATAGTGCTGAGTTTTGTATTTAGTATGAGAATAAAGTGGAATATGCACTGGTATTTTGCTTGTATATAAGTGGTTTGCAAGTCAAGGACTTTTCAATGCTCCATGCTCTGCCAGTGCAGAGCTGGGAGGGAGTGTGGCCAGGACAGCTGATCTTAAGTGGCCAAAGGGTTTATTCCATACCACAGAACATCAAGCCCAGTATACAAACTGGGGTGATTTGGTTGGGATGGGTGATCACCAGGATGAGCACTGGCAAGTGGATGGTTAGCAACTGTATTTTGGGCCATTGATTTCTCTTGGGTTTCATTTTCCTCTCTCTCCTTTTTTTTAAATTATTATTATTGAAATTATTATCATTATTATCATTACCATAATCCATATTTGTTTCAAGTATTAAACTATTCTTATCTTAACCCAACTTTTTTTGACTCTCATCCCAATTCATGGGAGAGGTAAGTGAGCAGCTGCATGGTGCTGGGGTTGAATTGCAGCAGCATGCATGTTCCTTATTATGAGCCAGTCACTACAGGGACAGGTGACCAGCCATGCTGTCAGTGAAGAACATTTCTCACCACACACAGACAAGCCAGTACATAATAGCTTTTCCATGGATTGGGAACTTCTCTTATAGTTAAGCAAGTTCATGCTAAAGTATTCCCAGCTGTACCAGGTTTCTCCTTAATACAGTGTCACATTTGTGTCTACATAAAAAAACCTAGCCTCTGGAAGAACTTGCATGTTGAAGTTGAGCCTCTAGTAAGACCAGGGGAAGCTGGATCCTGAAGGCTTTAACCCACAAAATGTTTCTGCTCGTACTCTGCTAGACACGGCCCCTGATGGTCTCAATCTCAGGCGCAGGCTGTAGCAAGGCTGGGCGTGTACTTTGAAGATGTAGATGTACACACAGTGCAAGCCAGACCAACACAGGTGAGAGACTGGCACTGTTATCTGAACCCTTAAGCACACACAGCTTGTATGGGGCCACGAGCAGCACGGACCACACAATCACCTTCTCTCCTCCGGCTGCTCAGGATTAAAACCTGTGCACCAATGCTGTTTGCTGCAGCTGAAATGTGCAACCAAATGCTGTTAATTTCTGCTTCACACTGAGATTCTGCTATGGTCTATTTCTCTGCATGACATCATGAAATGCAGACAGATTGGATTTTCTGCAGCTCTGGGCTCCTCACAGTTTCAAAATAAGAGCTGAGAGAAGCACGGAACATGATATTGGCGATCCATCAGGTAGGGAAGAAGCAAGTACCCAAATGCGGGATTTACTAGCTACATTCACAGATTTTAGGGGATGCACAGCTGGAGTAATTGTGGGAAGATCAGAACAAATACTCCCTACTTGTTCAGCTGTGCTACAGCTCTACCATGCATAACAGAAAAGGTAGGTGTAGGGAAGAAAATAGAGATTAGTGCCATTCAATTTGCCTGTAGAATGCTTTACAATGTTATTTACACAATGTGGCTTGGTGCTTTAGTTTTAATTAACATTTTATTTTATTTTTTCTTATTTATTTTTAGATTAAGAATTGTTTGATAATTTAAAAAAAGGATTTTTGTACCTTGTTGGCAATCACAAGTTGGACTGCACTGGTCTGGAATTTTTTTTATTGTATATAAATCTAAGTCTAATAAAGTTCTGCATTTTTATTAAGGACTTGTTTTCTGCTTAATTGTAAGGAAATGAGAAACTACAGCAATGCCAAAGGGTTTTATTAAACTATCAAAAATCAGCAAGCAATATACACAAGCCAATTAAATAACACTCTATGTCTCTAAAGTAGAAGGCATAGATGCTTGCACTTAAATTAATACTTTCTTTGACCAAGAAATCAACCCTTACAGAATCAAACCCATAAAATTTATCAGATGCAATATACTAAGTGCAGATTAGCAGTCCTTTTACCACACCAATAAAAAGAAATTAAACCCACAATTCTTTAAAAACCTGATATCAATACTACAGGTTTTTAGGTATTTCCATTAAAATATATGCATTTGCAATCAATGTTTGCACCATGCGCACCATAGATACCAGCGTTGGGAGGAGTGCCAGAGTTTTCTTGCCTGCATTCATGCTGGGTCTGTACTGCTTCTAGGATTCACTGTAGGGGCTGTGAATGTGCTGTGGGGTACAATGAATTATGTGAAGCCCCCTCCACAAGAAAAATTGCTATCCTTGGGGATGTAGGTGCTTCTTTGGTGCCTAAGAAGAGGTGCAGATCTTCTGAAAGGTGTTTGGATATGATTAACACTGGAGCTTCCAGAAAGGTCTTCCTGCTTTGGATCCTGCTTTTCACAACAGAAACACAGAACTGATGGATGTGGCTAGCCAACACAAAATCCCTGTCACACCAACAGGAGTCCTTCCCCACTGTGCATCATGGAGCTATTCTTCGTACAGTTCTATGGATTGCTGGCAAATCTGAGATGGCTCTGGAGGCATTCCTGCACACGACTCTGGTGAGAATCAGGAGGGATATTTGGATGCAGGTGCTCAGTGCTATGGTTTTTTAGACAAATTTATGAGGAAGCAATAGAAGCATTTTTCTCACTGTCTGTGTGCTGGATGTAGTTCCAATTAGCCTCTCCTGGGCCAGAGAAAATCCTACCATAGAGCTAGTAACCAATACAAATTAGACTAATTCCTTTTAGTTTGGTGCTGAATCAGGAAGTGGTTTTCATTTCATGGGGATTTTTTTCCCCAGTTGATCTTACAAATCTGTTCAGTCTTTTGCTCATTTCTATTTGGATGACTGTTTGTATTTCAAAGTCATCATCATTGAACATGTTGTGTAGGCAGCTTTATCAAAAAGGATAAGGGTAGAGTGATCACAAGGTATTCAATCCTCACTTTCAAGATGACCCTTTATTATAGGACAGGAGTATGCAGCATAATCTGTGCATACTATTTTTCAAGTGCTTAATTTCTCTTGGCTCCTTAGTGAATTTGGAGACCTTCTTAGATTCCAGAACTGTTAATAATCAGCTGTATAAATCAAAGCATGAAGTCAGAATTGCTTAAAATGTTCAGTAAAATAAACAGACATTTTTTATGGTTACATCACCACATGGTGATGGTTAATCTCATCCTTCATGGGACCATAAGAAATGAGCTCAAAGCGGGTTCATTTGTCCCTGCAATAATCTCCTCAGTCTACAAGAGGAAATTAACCAATGTAATCTAATATATGTTAGAAATGGAAAATATTAGTAAAAGGTATTAACAATTAGTAGCACATCTGAGCCAAAAAAAAAAGTCCAGAAAACAGTGCAGAAAATAGACCTGTGAACAACATCCACCTGTATTTAGCGTTCAGTCTATGTGTGTGTTCTAATATTTTAGATCTCTATTCTGTATTTGTTTTTGAAAACCAAACTGTAGTAATAGAAGATGTGTATAAATATACAATATGCTTAAAGGAAGAGAAATAAGAAACATTGGAAGAAAAACATGGGTGTTTATACCATAATAACATTCTGTATCGTAACAAGAATATTCTTTACCACTTTAACCATCTTGCTGAGATGGCAACTAAGATTGCATGGAAGATTTTATGCAAATTTTTATATGACTTTTTAAGTAAGGTAGTATTTTTAGCTTTTCTTGGTTCACACATGTCTGCCATACAGTAAAAAATGTTTCATAGTTCTTAATTGCCATAGGCATAACTTAAATGGAAAGAACAACCTTGCTCTCAGGACAAATCTCCCACACCCATAAAACCCTGCTTAGCACTATTTCCCTTTGAACATGTTTACTCTTCAATAGTTTCCTGCCCTCACAGAGCAAGCATGACATTTGAACATCCCACCAGTTGCTGCATGCTCAGCATAGTGAGAATTTCCCCCAGTGTTATGAATGACTGCTTCTAAAGGGCACCAGTTACTTGCCTGAATGGAAATCAAAATGTTGTTCATAGTTAAGCTTTCTTCTTGTTCATGTCAACACCTTTAACACTCAATTTATGAAAGCAACATTTTTTTTTTCAGTAATTGTTTTGATTTCTCCCAATTCTTGCATTATTTTGTATCTTTTGCATTATCTTCATTATTTACAGAAAACTTTAGGATAGTGGAGAAGGAACTTGGAATGAAAATATGAACTGCTCACAGGCAGCTAACCAAATTAAACAGGGACAGGAGGAAGAGAGCTTAAACTACATTTGAGCTTTATTCAGATGAAATGAGATGTTTAAAACTTAATTTTTGTGTTCTATTGCTGGGTTGGTTCTGTGCTTCCAAGCACATCTCCAGTTGATATTTATCAGCTGACACTATGCACTGTTTCAGAACCATAATTGTGAAATTTCCTTTCTATCCATTAAATGAAACAGGGCACCAAAAGGTGTGATAGTTCCACCTTCACATCTTTCTGCCAATGTAAACTCCTTGGCAGAGGCATAATTCTCATCAGTTATCAATTATATCCTTCATGCAGCTAGCAAAGGGGAAAGTGGGTTTTGCTGACAGAAAAATCCATCTTGGAAAGTCACAATGAATTTAAAAAAGAATAATGTGAACATCATCCTGCAGCAGCTCTGTTATGGCAACCTATAAAAACCAAGCACATCAAGAGCCTGCTTAGAGACAATTGTCAAGAAAGGAGCTACTGGTACAATTCCAAGATCTGTTGTCGCATCCCTGCAGGCTAAAGAGGCTGACAGCTCCTCTGAGAGGATGACTCCTCCCTGAAAATCACCCTCTTCTTGTGTCATAGTTTGATGATATTTATACTGACAGATGTCACAAAATGACATTCTAAGATGATTTGGGTTCAAGCTCAATGGAATGTTTGGTTTCAACTCAAAAGTTTTTGAGGTAAAACCACGCCAAACTTCTATGCCATGTGTTTATATGCAGTTGAAACTGATAGCCTGCAGAAAGAGACATCTGCAGATATGACATGTTTACAAACTCATCAGAACATGCCCACTGCCTTGACTGCTTTCAGATATGCAAATGAACTTTTTGATGTACAAAGTTTCTTAGGATCCCAGAATCAAAGGAAAATTCAGGCTGAAAGAAACTTCCGGAGGTTTCTAGTGCAACCTCTGACACAAAGCAAGGCTGGGTTTCAGATCAGAGCAGGTTATTCAGGGCTTCATCCAGATTAATTTAAAAAATCTCCAAGGATGGAGACGGCACAATTGTTTAAATAAATCTTTCAGTCGTGTTTTCATAAGGAATCTAATTAGAAAAAAAAGGGGCATCAGTGCAGGGAAGATTAGTATTGGGAAAGTGTCTGACAAAATGGACTTGACATATTTTCCCTATTCTGTTGCTCAAAATGTCCATTCCTATTACTCCTTCCTTTTGTATGGCTTCCTCTTGTGCATTCTTTCTCTTCTATTATATACAGAATTCTGTGAAGGGCCATGGCATGAAGCATGCATATATTGGCAAACATCTGGCAGGTTTTCTTTGCTATGAAGTGCAGGACATCTCCCCTGTTGTACCAATATCACAGCCTTTTGGTTTCTTTGCGAGGTTGAAAAATTTTATTTTACTTAAAGATGTTTTGCCAATCAAGATCAAATATGTGATAAATAAGTGACACTTACAAGCACTAGTTTGAGCTTCTGCCCACTGTGTGTTTTGTCAATGTTTTATTAGATGTTTTTTAGATATGAGGATCAAAATTTTTACAATGAGGGTGGTGAGACACAGGAACAGATTTCCCAGAGAGTCTGTGGATGTTCCATCCCTGGAAGTGTTCAAGGCCTTGTTAGAATGGGCTTAGATCAACCTGGTCTACTGCTGAAACATATCTCTGTTTATGGCAGTTGAGTTGGAATTAGGTGACTTTTTAGGTCCTTTTCAACCCTAAACTTTCTTTTCTATGAATCTATAACTGTTCTCAGTGTGATACACTTTTCAGAATCCAAGATTCATTTGTTCTCTTACAGTGTTATTGAAGAACCCTCTCCCACAATTTCAGGATTTGCCTGTCCTCTGTAGATTTCCCTTCTTACAATCCTGAATGGGCTTCTCTCCTGCCTAATTAACTACCTCCTTCCCATCTCTGAATGCAATATACAGTCACTGACTGCCTTGTTCTCGCTAAGCTGCGCAGTAAAAGATGGTCTGTGCAGCTGAAAGGAACGCAGAGGGTCAAAGCGCAGCAGGGTTGGCTGCAGGGGACCCTGGGAGCCATGAATATCTCTCCCTGTCTCTCTCTGTCCCTCCTTCTGTCTGAGATAGAGAGGTATATGAACTCTTTGACTATTGGTATTCCATTCTGCTCGGTCAGAGGTGGGAGCAGGACGAGGCTGTTGTGCTGCTTGTGTTTGTGCGAGTGCAGTGTACATTGCATACATTTCACAATATGTACCACGCAGACCTGTGCTCTGTTAATGCCTGCTAAGGACCCACACCCAGTCTTGCTACTGGCTGAACCTGGCTTTGCTCATGCAGCATCCTCACAGCCCTTGATCTGCTGAATCTGGCCTGATTTCTCCTGACATACTACCTTTTACTCTGGGCTTAACTTGGGAGCAGATAATTGTGCATTTCTCAAAGATCTTTCTCTGAGATCTGGTATTTCTTATAGAAATATTATAGATATTCTTATAGAAATATTTCTTATAGAAATATCAGGGCTATTTCTGTAAATAGAACAAGCCCTGATATAAGGAAAGAAACAGTCTGATTTAGGAGCATTTGTAAGCTCTGCCACCACTCCCGCCCCCTCCATTAGAAGCAATTACCTTACTGCTTTTCTCCCTCTATTTATCTATCCATCTATCTGTGAATCCTTAGCAAATAATTAGACCTTGTGCTGTCATGTCAGACTGCAGCCCAAAGTAAAAAAAAAAAATAGTAGAAAAGAGGAATTCCCTGCTAAAACTCCTAAGAAACATTCTAGTACTTATTAATGAGTTTTAGTGGGTCATGCTCTGTCCTAGTCAGATTTTAGGAGAGAATATAATAAAAAAAATAATTTAAAAAGTAGAAATAATACTTATCTGCAATAGAAATATGCTATGAAATGTGGAAATGCTGTCTCCAGCAATGGAAAACTGAAATGGAGGAGGAAGTACAAGCTTACCCTAAAATCTCTGAAAATGAACCCTTTTATGTGACTGAACAATCAGCTTTGCAGGTTATCTCTGTCTGATGGGGTGTGGGCTGAAAAATTTCCAACGTTTATTTGACTCTTACCTGAAAAAGAAATTGACATTCTTTTGCCATTCTCGGCACTCGAAAGTTCATGTAGTGTGTGGCATGCAGGATGTATATATCCATATATGATGGATACACATCCATATGTGATGGATACCATTCCTCCAGCTTCATCTTCCAATGTAAACAAGGGTGTATAATCTTCCAGCTGAAATTCTCTACTTACTGAGCCAGCTGATAAAATCTAACTGTTATTGCCATCTACCTGAAGTCTTGTAAGAAACTTCACTCTACTCAAGTGCCACAGATGAGCTAAGTTTCTTCTGTGAGAATGCATCCCTTGTTTATGGTACTCTGGGAGTGAGGTAGCACTAGTAGCACTATAAAAGCAGAAATCAGCTGAGAAGTATGATTTAAACTGATATGATTTTAGAGCTGATTTAGAATAGCTTCCTGATAACAGACAGGAAATTTTTATCTGTATCTTGCATATTTTTTATCTGTATCTTGCATATTTTTTATCTGTATCTTGCATATTTTAAGGATTATGCATATTATCAAGTATCTGGTCCTAAAAGTGGCAGATTGATTTATACTCATAAATGTATCAGTGAACAAGTCATGCACTGAACTAAATCTAGTCAGTACTGTCTAGTTGTGCTTTTTCAAAGGCAGATTAATTTACATACTACAATCCCAGAATTATTAAGAATCGCTGTAAGAAATCAGGATTTAGGTGGAGAAGTAGGCTGTTTCAGTTTTAATTTCCCCAGCTATTATTTTGCTGGTATTATGAAAGAATTTAGTCTTGATTTTTTTTTAACCAACTGTCAAGGAAAAGACCTACGCAGGACGAGTCAGCTGAGGCATGAAGATTGTGACAGACCATGGAGCAGCAATGACAGATTGGATCTTGAGTTTCCTTTTGATTTTTTCAACCTAAAAATACCGTTCTTTTATTTACTTATATCTTCCTGAAAGTTTGCTACTGAAAACTGGACTCCAGTGCCTGCCACTCTAGTGCCTTGGATAGCAGGATGGTTACTTTCTATTTCTTATATGCTAAACTCTTAATAATGTAACCCTTCTTTGCAAGGACAGCACATTGTTGACTTGTTTCCAGTTTTACAGCCTTTATATATCTCAGATCCTTTTTTGCAGTGTAGCCATCTAGAAACTTGTTTGCCTTCTTCTATTGTCTGCCCATGAGTTTCCTGGTGTACTTCACAGGTGCTGCTATTGAATTTTGTTGCACTGATCTGAGCCCATTTCAACAATTTATCAAAATTATTTTGAATTCTAAACCTACACCCCAAAGTGCTTGCAGCTCCCCTCAGCTCTATTATCTACAAATATGAGGAGCTCTTCTATTATTGATATTGTTCATGAAAACACTGACTAAAATTATGTGTAGTGCAGCCTTACCTTCTTCCCACCAAATGTGATCCTACAGTGTGATGCAACCTTGTGATAATTATCTTATAATTACCGGCTCTTTTACCTGCAAGGCGGCTGTGTTCAGCCAGAACCAAAATACCAGACACACCATTTTCTGCTGAGAGTGACTGGGCCAAAGACATTTCCCAGTTTCATCACAGTTTGGCCTGGGATTCTACACTGTTTGCTGAGGGAGAGACAGCCAGGTAAAGACAAACAGGTTGGTCATTGTAAAGGTTTCGTTTCAAGAAATGGACAGTGGATGCTTAAAGCTACTTCATTGCTTTTAGGAGCTTATAAATTGATTATTTAATCATTTACTTCAGCATCATTCTGCAAAGATAAAGTTATGTTTACTGATCTCTAATTCCCCAAGTGTTTATTTTTCTTTTTCCTAAAGTTAAGATCAGTATTTATCCTTCTCCATCCCTTTCAGATTTCATCTATTTGCCATGAAGTCTAGAAGATAATCACTAACAATTCAAAGATGGATTTGCTCTACAATAAATTTTCTCAAGCCTTGTGACTTGAATATATATATAACTTTCCTGAATACCTAAATATTCTTTGATTTATTTTTATTCTATTCTAGCCTATGTTCACATCCCTTTGTTGTTAACAGCAATCTTACGAATCATCTGATCACTATTAAACTTTTCGTGAAAAATGAAGTGAAAAACCCTGGGGCATTTCTGCCTGTGATATGTTATCCGTTAATATCTCATTTCTTCCACAAGGCTCAAGATATTTTAATTCATTTTGCCATGCCCTCTACAGCTTTTATATATTGTGTCTAATTTTTTTTTTGGGCTATCATTTGCAAGTTTATTACCCATTACTGGATTTTATGCATTTACACTTATCACTCCTTTTTTTGTTTGTGTGTATGTCTGTACTGCTTTCTCAATCATCCTAAGTAATTTCCTCCCATTTATACTTCTGGACAATCTTGATTCTGAAACACATCAGAAAGCTCCCTGCAATCCCAAATTAGTCTTACCACATTTCAAATGCAGAATTGTTTAACTTCAATATTGGTTTTTTTTGCACTGGTTGCAGCACCAAAATATTTTTGCTCATTATTCCTTTGCCCAGGATTTTACCAAATACTGATTTTATTCGTTTGGTTTTGTTTTAGGCTCATCAGCAATAATTTCCTACTCTTATTCTTGTCCACTCAGAAATCATGAATTCTAAAGTAATGAAAGATAAAGTTCCTGTTGCAGGAACTATGGTTTTGAAAAAGCTGGGGTATTTTTTTTCCTATGTTCCTGCTGGGGCATCATGTTGCTGAACAGGAATAATCTGCCATGGTATTTTGTGATACCAAATATAAGAGAGAAAGAGGATATTTCACAATTTGATAGTCTGCTGAAAAGTACTAATTTTGCATTATAAAGAATGGACTGGAAAGGAGCTAATAATAAAAATGGCGTTTTATTTATATGTTAGCGTTTTTTGGGCATATGAATTAGAAAGAATGTTATTGCAACTCCTATTGAAATGCAACCATTCCAGTGCAGGCAGAATACAACAATACTATGTATTATAGGACTGAAAGGAGTAGAGCCATTATCAGGAAGGATGAAATACTTTTTGTGAAAAAGTGTTATTTGAAATTCTGCCTCTGATTACTATCTTTGAAACTGACCAGGAGTTCAGTTGCTCCTTCTGAAAAGGGATATTGTTTATTTATAATTCATATTAGAAAACTAGTTTTGCATTCGGATCTTCCATAATTATTATATGTTGAAAGCAGTGTCACTTCCTCTAAATATAGAGGAAGAATTCATCGCTGAGTCTATAAATAGGGCATTATTGCTGGATGGGAATGTATGAGCTCCTGAAGAACTTACAGAGCTTCACTCTGGGAATGAAAGGCCCATGTACCTTATGTTAGTCTGTGTGCCTTGGCATCTGACCAGGCTTTGTGTCTCACTATGCTCAAAATTCTGTTATGAGCAAATGATGCCATATATATGGAGATAAGAATTTGTTGCCCACCCAGTCAATGTTTTAACAGGCTAATAATTCAAACTAACACAGAGCATCTTCATCAATAGTATTAACATATTTATACTAAACCTTCCTAATATTTTTCCCTTTGTTCAATGTTGTTGTCCTCACCCTTTCAATATCCCTCTGAGTCCAAGACTGACCCTTCAATACTTCAGTAGAATGGAAAAGGGAACTATAAAATGTCATCAGACTCCTGAGGTCTTTGTCAGATGGAGCATGATGTTCGTGACACGGATTTTTTCAGTCTTGCATCTGCTTGGATTTACTTTTATATATTTTCTTCACACAGACTTATATGGTATAATATATAGGTTATTTTAATGGTTTTCAGATTATTAAGCTTTTCTATTTGCTTTTTCCTTTACAACTAGTGCCACACTACGCATGAGGCTGCACTTGTATAATGACCACGTGTTGGATTCTGGTTGATTGTCATTGGCATTTGCAGTCTGGTACCTCAGATAAACTTTTCAATTTTTGCTCTAGAGTTCTAGATTATTTAACCCACTTGTTGTTATAAAATAAAACTTATGGCAAAACAAACTTATGGCAATAGTTGCCTCACTTCTAGACAATTGATATCATGGCTAAGCCACGCCAAGACAATCCCTGGTAAGTACTCAGGCCCTTGCACTGTGAGGGCAATATAAAGCCTTTTGTTAATAACAGCAAAAATGTATTTTCTGGGCTACTCTCTATCTCAACAAAGGGAGGGTGGTGTGACTATACTCCTAGCTCGACACAGATAAATGCAGCTAAATGAATTTTTGTCACCATTTCTGATTTTATGGCTTCAATGTGATTTACCATTTATGTTTTGTCTCGTAGCATTTCTATTCCTCAATTTCCTCAGTTTAAAATGCAAATAATGTTATTTCCTGGACTGTCATTTGTAAAGTAATTTAATAACCCTTTAGGATGTGTGTCTCATTAACTACTAATATTACCAAATTGTTAGTATCAGGAAAATCCTAAAAGAAGCTTGTTATTTTTGCTTTTGACAACTTAATTATTTTGTACAGTATTTAGAGGCATTAATATAACCTTTCCCTTTCTACCAGCTATTCATGTTTAAGGTACAAAATAACTAATGGAGATCTGGGAAGAACACCATACATTGCAACTGACTGATTTTATTTGGGAGTTCTGAAACAGGTAATAATAACAGAGCAAGTCTGTTGAATCACTTTGTCGTACTGTATTAATTTATCTTGGGTAATGGAACTGCAAATTGTGTTTTGTGCTCTAATTTTTTGGCAGCTATAAAATGCATTTTATCTAAATATTCAGCAAAGAAAAATGAGAAACCCTAAATCTTCATCTTCTGTAGAATTAGTTACTACTACTCATCTTGCCTTTGGCCATGAAAATGAGTCAAGACTTCAATGGGCACTGTTATATTGCTGCAGCATATATTTCTGATGAAATGTGTTTTATACCTTTCAAAGGTACCATGTGAACAGTTATGCAGGCATGCTACTGCCAAAATGGGGATTGACAAACTGTGATGAGATCATGGAGCTCTACCTCAACATACCAGTATGAAAATCAGACTTAAAGGAAGGAAAAGGAACTCAGAAATAATTAGCAAGTGTAGAATGGGCGGGCATAGGCTGTTGGGAGAGTTTGCTGTGCCTAAGGAGGACTGTGTACAACTGTGTCTGTGGTGACTCCTTTCTTGTGAGCTCCTGCAGAGAGGAGGGGCCCTGTGACCTGATCCATGTCTTGGGTGGAACGTTTCACCAGAGAATATCACAGAATTATAGAATAATTTGGGTTTGAAGGGACCTTAAATATCATCTTCTTCTTCTTCTTCTCCTCCATCTTCTTTGGTGATGGTGGCACTTTGGGATTGGTCATTACTAAAAGTGCACCGGGCAATAAGAATAAATGGTATTGGGGAAAAATAATAAATATTGTACACGTAGCTATGGGTATAAAGATAGGTGACTGTCCGGAGGGCGGGACAGTGTGCTCATGGCTGGCTGCTGAGCAGACCTCTGTCGGGCCGAAAGAAAATCTTTTAGATAAACAATTAATAAACATAAAAACAGAAGAAGAAGAAGAAGGACAGGACACGCCCCAATTCCTCCATCTTACTTCTCTAAACCCCCCTGTACATAAATCCTAAACCCTGTGTCTCACCCTCTAATTAACTAATCCCTTCACCATTCACCCCGGTGAAGTCCTCCTATCCTCATACAGGTGTCGTCTCCCGTGTAGGATCAAAGTCCAGCCACCAGACACTTCTGGCAACATTCCAGGACTCCCGAGCCCCCCAAGGGTGGTCTCAGTGGCTCGGCACCTCAGTCCTGAGGTGCTGAGATCCCACAGTTCTAATCCCTCTGCCATGGGCGGGGGTAACTTCCACTGGACCAGTTTGTTGAAAGCCCCATCCAGCCTGGCCTTGAACACTTCCAGGGATGGCATGGCCAGAACTTCTCTGGTCAACCCATTCCAATGCCTCACCACCCTCACCTTCTTCCTAATATCTAATCTAACCTGCCCTCCTTTCATTTCAAGCTATTCCTCCTTGTCCTATCACTGCATGTCCTTGTAATAGCTAAGGGACAAGAATTTCTAAGGGAAGAGTGTTCCACTTTGTGCTTATTTCTCCATCTGTTTTTCCTTCTGATCACTGACAAACTCAGAAAGGAAGGACTTCCATGTCTATAGCTGGAAGGCTATTTCCAATGGGTAGAGGACCTTCCCAAGGCTACAGACTCATTTATGGACGATGGTAAAGCCTTTTTATACTTTTGAATCTTCAGGAGAGGAAACCAGTGAGTGCCATGATACAATTTACAGTTAGTATGCAATTTGACTGGGAGAAAAAAGTGACTGATTTTGTTTATTAAAGCAATAGGTTCCAAATTAGAGTCTGACCTAGTGTTACAATATATATTATTGTACATACTTACATTATTTGGTATACATATGTTTACGAGCTATACTAGTTTTTTCATTGTATCTGTAGTACTATACAGCTTCTGAATGGTTGTATGGAGTAATCCTCTCCAGTGTGGCACATACACAAATACAGTAACCTTTCTGACAACGAACATCAACATTTTTAATAAAAGAAGCAATCTGAAAAGGGCACATGAAGACCTTTAAAAATATGCTTGAAATCAGACATGAAAAAAATACCACCTCTGTAGCAATAAATGCTGGCTGAAATATGGTGTGGTCTTGCACCACTTCCTAGCCCTCCCAGTTATGGAGGCAGTGCTACTTATTCATTAAAAGAGAAGGGCTTAGCTTTTAGTTTCGCAGTGGAAGTTTGTTAAAAGGAAGGGCTCAGTTAGTGTTCTTATAGCAGTGTTTAATGAGGTGATATGTCTATAATCAGAGGAGAGAAAGGTACCAAATGTACCTGTAATGTCACGAGTGAGTTATTTGCCATTTTTAACTATAGCGTCAGTACATCAGAGCAGAATCAAGGAGATGACATGCACTTAGCAGGAGGGCATTGTGAAAAGCAATCCTGAAATATAATTAGTAATAAAAAAAAATCTATTAATGTGCTAATATGTTAACAGGATCTTAACACTGAGTTGCTGAATGATGTAAGTAGAAGGTAATAATTAAGAAGTCAGAGGTTAGAATGTTATTAGCAGCTATATGCATGGATATGGAAACCCCCCCAAAAGTCTGACTGCTTGCCATAGACCTACGCATGCTGACTCAGGGTGAGAGGTAAATATTGTGTCATGTCATGGGCAATTTTAAAGCATATTTTCTATTTTATTCTGTACTTGCTGCAGCCATACAGCTGAAAATTTTAGCTCATGCTGCAGTTTTTGGTGGCAGCAAAATACATTTCTGAAATATTCACTAAAGAGAATATGATGAGAAACCCTGAATCCTAATTTACTGAAGAGTTTCTCATGACTTCTCATTTTGCCTTTGGCCATGAAAATCATCCAAGAATAAGATAGCTACTTTGTCGTTTCCAATTCTATATATTTCTACTATAATTCTTTCATAAATGAATTGTATCCCATGCCAGTTCATGGAAAACTCCTATCAATCAGCACAGAGTTAATAAGAAGCACTAATTGGTGTACAGTGAGTTAACTCATGAGGCTGCAATACCTTAGCAAGCTCTGTGGTATCTGTAAGTGCCAGGATGAATTCTAGCAAAAGTCAGTTACCACCATCTTTATCCATGGTAGTCTGGAGACTGAAGCAGATGGCCACAGGTGGTACTTTCACTCCTTAACAGCTGCCAGTTACACCCTGGACTACACTGAAACCAGGATCACTTGATTAAAAACAGAGCGCAGAGGAAGGGTTACTGCTGCTTTTTAAACTCACCATACCCATTTTAACTGAGGGAAGAACACAGTTCTCTGTTTTCTGGGTTTCTCTTGACCTTTCCACCTCCTTTCTGGACAACATTTAGGGCAGAACTAAATGAAGCTTCACAAATGGCAGGCTGAACTTGCCCTTTTGCTACCACGGGAATCCTTCTGGTTTAACAGGTCAAAAATTAATGCCCCAGACTGGAAACAATTGTCACAATTGCAGTCGAGAACAAAAACTAGTTCTTTGCCAATGTTGCTATCTAGTGAAGATGGTTAATAAAAACAAGCACAGCAGCATTACTGGTTTCCACAAACTACAGTTTAGAGTTCTTCTGGGACATTCTTGGTTTTTGTCAGGTTGGGACAGAAGGTTTAATTGTGGGGAACATATTGCAAAAATAATCCACTTGACTTTCACTAAGCCACTAAAGCAGTCAGCCATAAATGAATGCTTTTTGAAACGTTGTCATATTTATAGTAACAAGCAATATATTTAAGTAGCAGAGGAGTCACAAAGGAAGCTCAGTATTAAGAGTTTTGAAGCAGATACTAAATTAGGCTTTATTAAATTATTTCTTCCCATGATTATTCCATGACTCCCCACAACTGCCTCTTTTGACCAAGAAATGCATCTCAATCTCAGGATTATATGAATTCACCTACATAATCAAAATCATCCAAAGGAAGTTCAGGAATGATACTGATCCTGTGAATACAGAAAAAATCTGAATATGTATGACCAAAAAGCTCTTTCCATGCATGCAATCCAGTTGGGGAAGGTTTGAAAGTTTAGGAGTTGCTTTCTAGTGCCAGGTGAATTTTCCTTTAGGAAAAAGAAAAGGAGGAATTGTATCTGGATGCGGGCAAATTAATTCAGAAGTTACAGCTCGTGTGATCCATCATGTAATAGATTTAATTAACTCTAGAATTTTCTGCCATAGCCCGGTACTTTTTGACAGACTTTTTCTATTTTTTCTTTCCACCCTAAATTTCATCACAGTCACTTTGTACTAATTTGTTGTCCCTATGTTCTGCTAATGCATATCATTATAAACTCTGTTGGGCTAACCAAGTCTCCTTTCCTCTCATCATCACAGTATCATGCTCTGCAACAGTTCTAGTTTGAGTGAATTTTTCTTAAGCACGACTGATTACAATTATACTGAGAATCCAGATTTCTATTTTAATTTGCTTTCCTTAATTAAAGTTTAACTGGCTCAATAGATCTAATCTTCCACAAGGTAATAATTTGGAGTCCTCCAAAATTTAGATAATGCAGCCTGAGAAAGAGATCTTAAAGATATTTTCTTCAGGAAGCTCCAAGAATTTGCTCTGTGATATCTCAAAATGGTGTCAGCTTAAGTACTCAATGGCCCTCAGTTCCTGATATCTAGATACTCCAAGTTTCTGTGTTTGTTTAAATATTTCTATAACTGATATATCTACCTCATTAATAAAGATTTTTGTTTTTATATATATTGTCTTCTGGATAAAAAAAGGGAAACCTTTCTTTTTTAATAACATTATATAGCTTGAAACTTGGAAATAGAAAATAAAAAAAGAGGAACCACATGTTTTGGAATGGTGTTAACTTATGGTTTAATGGCTTAAATCAAAACTGTGCTTTCTATCACATCACACTCAGACTGCAAAATAAAAACATTTGACCTTTGCTGACCTAAACTAGGATGGTGTCTCTCGGTAATTGCTGAAATTTTATTGCGCCATGGTGACATAGCTGAGTGGTAAGATGAAGATGTAACTCTTTTTATAAAGAAATTTATACTCAAAACCTTGGCTGGGATGGACAATGACTGTTTAAATGAGGAAAAAGGGAGCTGGACAACTGTGTTATAGATATGATGGAGTTTGGCCCAGGAAAGGGCTTGCTCTTATGAACATTGAACTTGAGAACACTTAACAGTAGAGTCAGATGTCTCTTTCTTTCCATAATATATATGATATAGAAACACAAATATGTGTATAATAATGTAAAAAGTTCATAGGTTATTATTTAATTATTATTTATGACATCATATGTTATGCTAATATACTTTTCTGTGTTTCCTCAGTTGGAATTTATGCTACTAGCTATTAGACAACATGTTGGATCTGGTTTTGTAACATAAAATATAACATTATCCTTTATTCCTACACTTTATACACTTTCCTCATGTATTCTGTGAATTCTGCCTTTGTACCTAGATTAGAATAGACGAGATTCTTAGTCTTGACTAATTGGGAGAGAGTTATGACAAAATCTAGATGGGGATTTTTTAGTGAAATAAGTCCCCTAGGATAAGAAGCAGCCAAGATTGCTTTATTTGTTTATGGGGAAAAGGTAAAGAGGGAAGACCTATGTCTCTTCTTCATATGCAATTAGTCCAATACTATCTTCCCTCTGAGCAAGTGGATTCGCAGAATACACAACTACAGTGATTATGACAACTCTGAGTCATTTAAACTAAGTAAATAAATTACTATCCTCCATTATTAGAAATTGAATATCTGTAAAGAAGGTTTTTTCTGAAAAATAGGAGCAAAAAACCATTTGAAAAATTCTTGGAAAATAAGTGGTACACTGAGAAACTTGTTGACTATTATACTACCTCCCAAAGTGAGAAAACCATCCTGGGAGATATTTTTCTTTGTAATGAAATATCAAGATCTGTGTTTAGGGATTTTTGATCCTTTTGAAAAAATTTTCTCTAAAAGTTGCCTCCTTAGATGTAGAAGTAGCACAGTGTATGCTTTGAAGAATTGACAAATCAATAAAAAAATAAAAGGTACCTTTGTTACATTATTTCACAATCACCAAGATTGATATTGTAGGAAAGAATGAGAAAAAGCAGAAGGATGTGTTTTGAAATAGCAAGAAGTTCCCTGCGAAAAGGAGAATAGCAGAAGTTGTTATTAAGGGTGAGCTAGTGAAGCGTAATTTTCATTGTTTTAGACAAACTGACTGGAATAAATGGAGTTGAAGAAAGACAGGAAGGAAAAGAAGTGGGGGGAAAGTAATTTTCCTTTCCTCCTTTTACATAGCCTCAGAATTTTCAAACTCAAAGCTGATGGTATTCCCCCTTGTGCCCACCTTGTATTTGGGCTTTGCTGGGTTGGATGTCCACCCTTGCATGTGGGTTTTGCTGGAATATTATTAATTCATAAACCAGAAATTCATTGGATATGGATGTGTGTCTTGCAGTGTGTGATCTCTGTTGAACTAAGTCGTGTTCTCACTAAGTGCCTGGTGGCATGCAAGGGCACTGCGAGACAACAAATGCAGCCCTTGAACTGATGATATTGACAAAGTTTATCTGAGTCAGTCACTGACAGTGTCTTCTCTGATAAACATACCTCCACTGGCCTCAGAATAGTAGTGCTAGTGCATACATCTTTGGAAAGGAATGTGACCCACCAGCCTGTGTTGTTCCTCCCTGTGCTGAATGACTGAGTACTTCACATTTCATCATTCAGCAATGCTCATCTCTTGTCACTTCCCAGTGCAGAGGCCTTATTTCAGTGAGAAAGTAGGTAAGAAAATTTATTCCTTCTCCTTCAAAGCTCCAAGAAAGAGCCCCAGTCTTTGAAGAATTCAGACTGGTGTTTTTGTAAACTGGTAATCACTGGATAATAACTGGTGAAAGAAGCCATCTCATTAAGTTTCTTGATAAACTCTGCACATATTAACTGCTTTCTTTCATGTTTCATTGCTGTCACTAGCCTTTGTACCCAAATCACAGTCCAGGTAAAGTAATTTCTGCTGGCTTCTTCTCATGAATTAATTTTCCAGAAAAAGCCTTTCCCCTCACATTTTCTTTCCTTTTCTTGTTTTTGGAAGACTGGTTGCAGGAACAAGGCAAAGCTGTCCAAATAGACTAGAAGGTCCACATTGCCTTTTTTGAGTTTGAAAGAAATTGTGTATCACTCTGGTTTTCCTCTCAATTTTCTAAAACTGAAGAATAAAAAACAAGAAGGGATATTTAGATTATGCAGATGCAGGTACTGTTGTTTCCTACAAGAAGAGGAAAGGGGAGACCTTGCACTGTTCAGAAATGCTGGAGGAATTATGCTTATTGCTCTCCCTTTTTTTTTCACTGCAGGTGTAACCACATGATACAGAGATAAGGATCAACAGAGCTTCAGACAAATTAATTGAGTTAATTGAAGTGTGTCCTGGATTATTGCTCAAAATGCCTACCCTCAGCTGGTCAAAACTGAAACCAAGCTTACCCAAGGAGATAATGAATGGGGTGATGTGGAACTGAAATTAACTTTTCTGTCCTTTGGTGGAAATAAAGCCACATAGCTTATCAAAAAGATAAAATGGTAACAAATCAGCAGAGGGCTTTTCAAATTACCACGCAGCAGTGTCTCCTGAAAAGTCATCAAACTCAAAAAGGCTGTGAAAAAGCCTCTGTGTTCAACAAATGGATATAATACGGATATATTGGCAAAAAATCCCATGTTTAACAGGATGAAGGTAAGTTTGCTCTGACCTTACTATTCATACTGTGCTTTTTAAAGTGACTTAGCGTGTTTTGTAGTGAACCAGGATCAAAGATAGAAACATATTAGAGACTGTGAACCTTTTTTTTTTGGCCCAAAGTTGCACTGTGAAAGGTGTGGCAATTTATAAAAAATTGTGATCCAACCTGGAAGATATTGAACTGGGGCAGTGAAACAGTTACCACCATGGGAAGGGGACTAACAAAAGGAAGATGAGCTGGGCCAGGACAGGAGGGCTTCTGCTATGGAAACTGGTTAGCCACATATCCACCACTTCCTCCCTCAGGAGAGCAAAACAGGCGGCACTACGGCTTCAGCATTACCATTATGTAGGAAATCTTCCTGCACAAGGGACTAAGAATCTGGAAGATTGTAAGTGTAAATCCTGAAAATCTGCTGTAACATTTTTAAAAAGTGCAATTGATTTAGAAACTGCCTTTTTATGTTCCCCCTCCCTTGTGAAACTTCAAGTACTGTTCTTTTGAGATCAGCATAAACCTGAACCCCCTCTGCTGCCTGTCTACAGCGCTCTGCTGTTTTCCAGTGACTGGCATATTAATAAACTATTTAAAGTTGTTCCCCACAGGACAGTAATAAAATGATTGCTTGCTGTATACCTATCATTTGTTTGAGTATATTTCTCTGCAAATGTCAACATGTTATATTGCTTAAATAGTTACAAACTCAAGTAGAAGAATTTTGTTACTTCAATTGACATCAGACACTAAGGTTTTTTGCTGCCTTTAAGTGGAAAAAACATTCTTGTTTGAATGAAACTCAAACTTTGTCAGTTTGTGTAAGTGAACAGACCGTATTACATGTTGCTATGCTAAAAAATGTAATGGGAAGATACGATGCTGTCATTCTCCTGCACGGTTCTAAAAATGTAAATAGAATAACTTAACTAAATTACAAGCAAGAATGAAATTCTGTAACTATTTGTTCTAAAAGAATAAAATACATTTCTATCTGAAATGGAAAACACTAATTATTAAGAGTGAGCAATTTTCTCCTTTAATATATTACCAGACAGTTTTTTCAGTCTTGCTCTTCTCTTTGAGTTTACTAAAATGAAAACAAGTATTACAACTTTATAGTCTTATAAACAACTATGTAAGTATCAATATCAGGAAAGTATAAATAAGATGCTCTTCTAGAAGGAAACAAAACTTTTACAGCCAATCTTAATACCACTTTTTCCAGACTGCTGGTTTTTCAGTTACATTCATTACTGGCCTGTTAGTTTTATGTTATCTAACATTGAATTAAGTTGTTTGATGAATCTTCCTAAGGGCTATCACAGTTCAGATGAAGAGCACGACTGGGAAAAGCCAGCATGGATTCATCAAGGGCAAATCATTCTTGATAAACATAATCTTCTGGGACAAATAACCTGCTCAGCTGATGTTGAGTGAGGATGGAAATTATCCACCTGTATTTCCCCAGGGCTTTCTATATAGGAACCGTAATCCAGGAGCGAAGCACAGATTGGGATCTACCTGACTGAGGAGCAGCTCTATAAGAAGGGGCCTAGGAACCTTTGTGGACAGCAAGCTTCAAGGTATGAATGCACAGTGCGCTCTGCAGCAGAGAACACAACAGGATGCCAGACTGCATTAATAAGGATGTCACCAAGAGACAAAGGTGTTATCCCACTCAGCAACTATCAGGCCACACAGTGTTCAGTTTTGGTTTTTGTTATGCTAAAAAGGTGTGGACTGGCTGCAGAGGGTCCAGGCATGGGCCACAAGCATGATCAATGGACTAGAAATCCTGCCATATGAAGTAAGGCTGAGAAAACAGGGTTTGTTCAGCTTGAGAAAAGAAGGCTTAAGGGAGACCTTACCACCATATTACAGTGTTTAAAGGATGACTATAAAGAAAATAGAGACTCAAGTGGAGTCATATGGAAAAGAGAAAGAGTAATGGGTACAATTTAATGTTATCTAGAATAGGATTTTACCAAGAAAAATTGGACCAGAAAATGTTTGAGGTCCCTTCCAACCTGGGATTCTATGAATGATAATCTTCACATAATGTTTAATGAAAATATGACAACTTAAATTAGAACGTACTCTGCTATTATGCATGTAAGTTTGTTGTGGCTTTTAGCCATTTTGGTTTTATGTAGGGGGATAGAATAGAACTAAATAAAGATAGTATAGGAAGTAACCTTAACCCCTAAAGAGTTGCATTGCAGCTGGGTTAATTATTAAAGATTAGGAGCAGGCCTGATGTGAACAGGCCACAGCTGTAGCCCATAAGAACAGTGTTATAAAAGAGTGGATTGGTTGGTTGAGGGGTCAGTTGTCTACTGTGAGTAGAAGAAAGAGTCAGTGCTTGGAGGAGCTGCCTACAAGAAACATCAAGGAGATATGAAACTCTAACAATATGGAACCTTTAGAATACAATGACAATAGAACTCTTGAAATAGAATGACAACACTTTTAGAATAATTAACTATTTTCACTTTATTTTTTGATAAAGCAGCTCTATAAAAAACATTTTGTGCAAACTGGCCGAATGATTTATGCTTGCAATTTCTGATTTTTAAAAATAGATAGTGTTTTATATAGCTTCCAAAACTGTGAATATGGTTATATCAATGACAAATTATGAGACTGGTGGTACTTTTCCAGATTGCATTAAACTAGAATTTCCTTGGACAGCCTTTTCTACTGGTTGTAATTTGTCCTGCTTCTGCTTAAGAAAGAGCAGGGGTATTTCCCTCTCTTTCCATCCACAAAACATCCCCCTTTGGGATGTTTCCTTCCCCCTTTATTTCTTTTTTTAGTATCAAGCTTTCTGATCCCTAGTATAGGGAATACTACTTGTCAGACTGCACAGGCACCAGCATATGCTCATAATTTCTCAGGACAGAAAAAAAAAGCTGCTGCACCTTTTAGCAGAGCTTTTCTTTGACTGGTAGCCCTGCGAGGAAATCTTCCCAAATGCTATGCAGCACCAAATCTTCTCTATTGCTCTATAAGATACAGATGCTGAGTGAAACATTGTTGTGCTTTAGTACCAAACATGGAATATCAGTGTGTAATAGGAGAATGTAAGTGTAAACAACTGCACTTATCACAGGAAGTGTGAGACTTGATATGTCTGTAACACACTCCAGAAACCAGTGCAGAAAATGTTTGTGGTGTTTGCAAATCAATACATTGGCTTCTGTGCTTATATAGTTTCCTACACCTTCCACTCTCTGAAGCATCCAGTCTTGCATGAAATGAAAGATCTTTTAAGGAGAACTTCACTTGATCTTTGTTTGTAAAAATCTTTGACCTACTATCATCATTCTCTAACGATAAAAATTAATAATGTTAATATTAATGCAGAAATAACACAAATGTTTCTGACTGCCCTGAATTTATCTCATAATGGCTTTGCTTCCTAATTCTGTCATGCATGACCAAAACCACCATTAGCTACTGACCTCTTTCTTAGTCTAGTTGTTTGCCATCATGCTGCTTAAATAGTTATCTTGAAATTCTACCATGGAAAAGTAACTAAATTTTAGTACTGCAGCAGTCTCTCCCTTGCCAGACTCCAAAAGTTTTAGCTATAAGAAAAGCCCATGTGACTGGAGTTCCTCAGTATCTCATTCATCAACATACGGCCCTTCTTGAGTCACAAAATGTATAGCCAAGACTTCTACCCACAAGCACCAAATTAGAACAAGCACAAATTGGTAGAAAATGGTGTCACTGGAAATGCAATCATGTTGCCTGATTTTGGCAGTCACACATGGTCTCTCACACAATGCCATTTAAAACCTTAAAATAATACATAATTTTCATTGTCTCCCTTTTTATGAGAGAGTGGATACTCCCTTAAGGGTATCTGGTCAAGGATTTTTTTCAGTACAAAAAAAGTAATAAGAAAACGAATAAACCATAAAAAAGACACAAATCTGAAAGATGAAAATAAGGAAGGCAAGGAGCAAAATACACCTCTTCAGACACGTAATTGACCTTTACGAATCCTTTCTTAGCTATCTCTGTCACCTCATGCTCTACCCCTTGTGTGCCAAGGTCTATGTGGCCAGTAGGGTCAATGTCCAGCTAGCAGAGGGCAGTGGCCGACACCCAGCTGCATAAAGTGCCAGCCCCCCTCAGCGTCTATAGGCTTCGGGCTGAGCTGGCTTGCGGACTGATCTTGCTGCCAAAGTGGACGAGAAACGAGTGACACACTCTCTGGGGGTGAACATCGGTTTATTGATGGAGACACCAACCCACGAGCATCAACCACGGCATGGCCAGGAATGCAGGGTGGAACAGGATTATAAAGGCGGAGGGTGTACAGAGGAGGGGTTTGCAAGGAGCCAATGGGTAAGGGTGAAGGGAGGAACTTAATGTAATTGACATAAGAGGAAAACCAATAGATACAAAGTAAAGGAGGGGCCCCGGGACCACAGCCAATCATAACCCCGAGTAAGTGGAAGCTTCTGGCAAGTGGGGAGGAGCGGGGGTGATTGACTGGGTCCAGGGAGGAGGAAACAATATACATATGTGGGTAGGAGAGGGAGGAGAAATTATATAACCAAGAAAACTGACACCTCCAAAGGCGGGAGTTGCCATGGGGATAACTTAACTGGCAGGGCTAGACGGGGGCGGGGGGGAGAGGGCAGAACCATTTACATTTAACAGGGGGAAACAATACATAAAATAGGGGAATAATACAATAAACTTAATAACACACTACAACACCCTTGTGTTCTGCAGAGTAGGTGCCAATTATTGGGGCAGTCACTGTGACCAGATTTGGTGCTAGCCAGAGCCAGACTGTGGCTGGATACCACACAGTCTGTGGTGCCAGCTACTGGAGCAAGTGGGATCTCAGAGTCGGCTGCCTCAGAGGGTGGAGCGTCTCTTCCTCTCTCCATTATGTGTTCCTAAAAACCCACCTGCTGTGGGTCACCACTATGAATGAGGTCACTGAGGGGCTCAGTGCTGGCAGCTGGAGTGGGACAGTCCATGTGCCTCATGCCAGCTTTAGGGGGGCCTGTGTCTGCATCATCCTCAGACTGGGATGGGTGTGGTGTGACTGTGCCACTTGCCAGCAAACCTCAGGCTGGAGCAGGCAGCAGTCATGGGGGCCTGGGTTTGGGCAGGGGACCAGGCTGCTGGGGGGGTCTCTGCAGGTATTCAGGAGACCTGAAAATCTGCGTGCGTGTAACTCCAGAGAGTGCCCCGTGTGTGCCTTCATGTGTGGGTGGGTGTGTGTAGGGTACGTGCTCACCTCCACTGCCTGTTAAACCTGAAAACCTGGGTGGAACCCCTGGGTCCACAGGCATACCAGGCTGGGGTCCTGTGGTCGAGCAGGAAGAGTCCTGGTTCACAGTTGCTGGACAGAGTAGTTGCTCCTAATATTAATAATAGTAAGAACCACCAAAAAAGCTTCTAAAGAAGAGAAAAATATAGGAGCATTCCAGCTTGGAAAAGGTATATTGTGAAGGATTATAAACCCATGCATGGTTTAGAGAAGATGATTGGGAGCTGATAACTTCATCACAGAAGCAAGGAGCTTGGTGAAGACAGGTTTCTGTCTTGACTTCTTTCATATAATTAATGATGAAATTATTGTATTTGTTGTCACAAGAATCTGTGAAGGCCAGGAGTAAAAAAGGATTCAAAGACAGGCAAGATAAGCTCATGGAAGGCAGTTCCCCTGGTAGCTATTAAATGTGATGGACAGATGCAATGTCCAGCTCATGAAATCCCTAAACACACATTGCTGGAAGCTGGGAGGCTATGCTTGGATACCATTCCTGCTCTTCCTGATATAATCTTTCCCAAAACATCTATAAGCAAACTACTATTGGAAGCAGGACTGACCTAGTTTGGCAATTTCTATGCCCTTATTTTACCAAGGCCTGAACATTAATCTTGATTTGCCCTGAGGTACTGCTATAAAATCTTCACATACAGTCCTCCAGCACTGAAAATAGATGTGTCCTCCAGGTCTTTTGTGAGGGGATAATGTTTACCTGCCATGTGCCATCCTGTGTTTAAACATCTTCCTTCACCATGTGCTGTATGTAATGTTGAATACATTGCTTTAAAGGCAGTGATTTAGGAGAAGAGAGGAAAGCTGCCTTTTTGCTTTGTCAGGTGGAGTCCTTTCAAGGCAGAAGATGTGAGCCTTTATCTGGACAGATGGGTATGAAGGAGAGCAGAGGGAGCTGGCAGAGAGAAAGGCATAATCTGCAGGATGCTCCAGTGACAACTAGACTGGAAGGTTACTGAAAAGCAAGGTAAACTGAAGCATAGCCAAAGCTGTGATGGAAAGTAGCTTTTTTTCACATGAACCAGAGAAAGATCCTAGAATGACAGAATATTTTGGGTTAGAATGGACCTCTAAGGGTCACCTAGTCCAAACCTCTGCAGTGAACAGAGATGTCTTCAGCTAAAACAGGTTGCTCAGAGCCCTCTCCAGCCTAGCATGTTACCAGAGATGGAGCAATGTATTGTAGAAAGTTTTTGCAAGCTGAACTGAGAACAAAAATGAGCTAGGAAGTACACAAGACTAAAGGGATTTAGTTTTTTTTTTTCCTCACTTAACAGATCAGTTTTTCTGTTTTAACTGTCAGATTTTTCTAATATGAGTTTAAGTAAAATGCATCTTTTAAGACTGAGATTTGTGAGACCTAAGTATGTTTACTATAACATGTAGGAAATTAATCTCAAAGCTTTGCCTCCATTGGAGTCCTGTCACATGGTGCAATGTCTTTTGGATGTTATAAAAAAGATTTGCTGAAAGAAGCAGACTTAGACCACAGTGAATATGAGATTTATTAAAACTGCTGTTGTCTGATCTAATTTTCCTTTCCACTGGCTTGAGCTTCATTCACAGTACTATCTTTTTATAGTAAATCATTGTTCAAGATGCATTACTCCTAAACTATGAGTGACAGGCTCTTGGTGGTGGCATAATATCATTTAGCTCAGCTTGTTAGGTAAATTCTAACATACCATTTCTTTGGAGACAAAACCCACCTTGTTTTTGCCTTTGTAGTCTTAATTTCTAGAAAGAGTGGGAACTAGAAATAGATCTCTTGTACTTAATGGTGACTTAAAGTAGGGAAAATATCCCTAGAAGGTAGATTCTGGAAAAGGAAGATAAAGCTAATATGTTCATGCATAGGTTGAATTCTGTCTGCAATTACAGCAAATAATTCTTATACTAGTGAGTCAGTTTAGATTAGGAGACCTTTTCCTTGATTAGCCTGCATGTGCATGAAACGTGGCAACAATCAGTCAAAGGAGACTCACAGCAGAGGAGAGAGAGGTGTGAGAGAAACAGCAGCTACAAACAGAGCAAGCCTGCATCAATGGAGGAATAATACTTTGGAAAAGACAGATTTCTGGACAGAAAGTCCCATATAAATTATTAAAACAATGGAAGCAAAACCCATCAATTTTCAGAACTGACCATTGGAAATGAAGGAGAGGAAAAAAGCAAGTTATTGTGGCAGGGGCAGTGCTGCTGCTGTGGGAAAGGCTGATTGCAGAGTGTGTGTATTGGAATGAGACTGGAGAGAAAGGGAGGTTACTTTGATTTTAATTTATTTTAATCTGGAACTGGGGAGTAGAATAATGAATGAATGCATTGGAGAGCTAAGCATTCTGGCATATCTAACTGCTCTGAAACCTCCTACTCTGTAATTCCCTAATTAGAAAGAGCCTCATTTGTGGAAAACTACATACAGGTATTCAGCTAAACCTGGGGAAGTTACTCCAAGGAGGTTTTTGAACTGCTCGGTGAAAGGATTAGGGCAGTGATAGCAAGGAGTGGAGATCCCTGGATCTCTTGTAAGAAACCTTGGCTTCAGAGCAGGGAAAGACTGTGATGATGTTATTACTGCAGTTTTTAATGAAAGGAACAAAGAGGAATACTATTGTCAGGATTGTGGGATATAAACTCATTTTAATTTATTCTCCCAGTATTGCAGCAGCTTCATAAAGAACAGAGGAAATTGATGTAATAACTGAGACAATGGCTTGTTTTACTGGAATTCTGTAGCTGCAGGGTGACTTGACAGATCCAAAGACTCATGAAATATTTGTGAGGCAAGACAATGTTTCTGGCCTTTATGCTGTGTTCATATGGTTCTTCATCTGCATTTTAAAAACCCTACTGAGAAGCTGAACCAGGTGGATTTGCTGACCATCCATTAACTTGGGAATATTTGCACTGAGCTCTGCTGTGTGGAGCATATACATCCTATAGCTTGCTGGGTGGTGAAAAAGTCTTTTTAGGGGAAGTAATTTAAATCTGTTCAGAAAATAAAGTACTAATTAAGGGATAGGAGCAGGAAAATAATAGAAACACAAGTGGGCTCATTTTTATTTAGTTGTAAGGATGACTTCATCTGGAATACGATGGCTTGTTTATCATGGGAAATTTTTGGTTCAAAATTCAACATCTTTCTAAAGGTAAAGGTACCAGCTGTAAAGGCACAGGAACCAGCTTGCCTGGGGCTTCTGATTTGATGCAGGAAAGGATGGGTGGAATTCAGTGACATATATTATGCAGGTCAGATTATGTTAGCCCATTAATGCCTGTTGGCTTTAATACCCTTGAATCTATAGAACTTTGTGCACTAGAGTAGCTAACAATGCTGACATTTTAAATTGTCATCTTCAGATTTCAGAGCTGGAAAAAATGGGGCAGTTCATCCGTGTGTTTGCTGTTTTCTTAGCAAGCATGAAGGTCAGAAACTTTTCTTCTCAAATATAAAATCTTTCATTGTACAGTAAAAGGTCCTTTTTCTAGGAGCGGGGAGGAATTCTTACCCTAGTATTGTTAAGTCTGATATGATGTAAGAATTCATCCCCTTTTTTTGGGTGGGAAGACTTTTATAAGACCATTGCTTGTCAGCTGTTCAAAAATCAATTAAGCCTGTAGTGACTCTGGTCTATTAGGGTTTTGTAGCAAGCTAACTCCATCCTGGAATGCTATAAGCTGTAGAATGTGGCTCCCAATTGGTAGAGGACCTGTGTAACTATGGGGCTCCTCCCCAAAAAGTGCATGGCCCTGGGCAGTGGTAACTCCTTTACCATTGACGGATCATTGGAAAGAAGTAAAGACCCCAATTGGAGATCAAATAATTCCAGCCAACCTCATTGTGAAGATATTTAATGGGGGCTTGGTAGATGGAAACAGACAGGAGCACTCCAGCACATCAGTCCATTCTGTATGGAGGGCAACAGAAACCAGAGTGCCTCGGCCAGGCCAGCAGGGTAGGCTGGGGGAGGCTGTTCTTCTCAAATGTGGCTCTTAAGCAATACAAAGCAGAGGAAGCTTTAATAGAATTTTATTTTAAAAGGGAATATGAACTTCTATTGATTCTGCATTGGAAAACCCCCTCATATACTTCAGCTTAAATCAACAAAACTAAATATCTTTTCAAAATTATGGAGACTTTACATTAGCCTAAAATTACTATATGGTGTTCCTCCTCAAATTGTGCTCTCTTGTGCCTCTTTGTACAGATATGAAATCATTGTGCTTTGTACAGATATGCTCATTGTGCTGGTTTTGGAGCCCTTGTCTCCATTTGAATGTAGCTGACCATGATTGAAGGTGATTGATTGAATTAGTGTGGCTTAATGAGTCAGCTGAGCCTACGGAGCTGATGGTGAGCCTCTTGTTACAGGCATCTGCTGCGTTTGTAAATAAACCAGCTAAGTTCAGACATCTTTCTGGTGGACATGAGGGCCAGAAGAGAAAGGAAGGAGTGAAATGTGCTCAAATTTGTTTGGCTTTGGCATTTTACTGCATTTATTTTCCTTGAATATTTCCTTATTTAGAGTATGAATGTTCACTTGTTATAATATAATGAACTCCTGCTAACTTTGTTTGCATCCTAAACTGCAATGAAAATTTTGAGAGGCTCAACAATGAAGTGTTATGCTTGCAAATATCTCAATTTTACCTTGAATGTTTTCAGGAAAATGTGGTTTCTAAACATAAAACATCATTGAGCTTCAAATGCAATAATTGCACGAAGTTAATAATTCTCTTAGCAAGCATAATAAAAATGCATATTTATAATTTTAATGTACCTAAATGGTATCTTATCTGAAGCTCTTATTGCAGTAGACATGCCATAGGTTTGTTGTTCAAAGTACTATTCTTGACATAGTATGAGAAACAAAAACAATGCAACAAAAACATGTTCTGTAACTTTTAAAATTGCAAGATATTATGAAAAATTGAAAGAATTTCTGGAACTGGATAATAGGCGAACTCATGGATAATTAAAAAAAAAGAAAAAAGGCTTCTCTGCTGAACGATCAATCTTGGTTCAGCATGATGACTTTGGGGTCTTTTTCTGAAGTCAGTCTGTAGTATGGGTGTCTGCACTTTGATGTGAAAGTGTTACAAAAATGTGATAAAAGAGGTGAAGCTTCACATTTAAAGAAAACCAAACCCATGCAGCTTTTTAGGATAATAATTTTCAAGATACATATAAGGAGCCAAAGAGGCCACTTAAATTACTTTTTATAGCATGTAAGCTGAAGGCCTTTGAACTCAATGGGCATTACTAGATCTTTGCAAATCAAGTACTTTAGCTAGACATTCAGTTACTTCCACTTGTTTTCCTCAGGGTTTTTTGCTTGGCTGCCTTTCCTTGGGCTTTTTTGTTTTTTGAAGGCTATGGAGAAAATGCTCAGTGTAGGTGGATTTAGATATGAGGTAAAAAGCAATTAACATCTTGGCAAAAGTAAGATGGTCTCCAGCAATTTATTTTCTGAACTTCAGAGAGGGTTTCCAACAAAACCCACCTTGAAAGGTCTCATTTCTTCCAAAAATTCCTTTAAACGCTTGCAACGCAACCTGCTTATTTTGCTTAGTTTGACCTCAATAAGTTCTCAACTCATTTAACTTATTTAAGCATTTTCTCTTAATCAATCTATAGATATTTCATGCTCTAAGTATTTTCTGTTAAATTGTTCTCTCTACACACTCTTATTGCCTTCATGCTTTTGGTTCCCTCAGCTTTTCAATGTCTATTTGGCTGTGCTTAGAATTGAATACATTAGTCTAAATTCTACTAACTTTGTAGAATGGAATATTTTTCCTATAATTAAACGTAGTTCTGTATGGGCTGCTCAAAGTCGCATTGTCCTTTATAAGCAATATGCTATTGTGAAATTCCCTCTTTACTGTACTGAAGTAGCATTGATTGTCCCGTTTCTTTTCTCATCTTTTGAAAAACTACTTCATCTAGTTTCTCCATCTTCTACATATTGAGTAGAACCTGAGGAAATTCTATGCTGCATTTCTGTGCCTTTGCTGTAGAAAGGTCATTTACTACACTTCCCAATTTATTATCATCTGCTAATTTAATTATTGTGCTGTTTAACCTCTTCCTGGTTGCTAATGAAGATGAATGTATGACATTTTTTTCATTTTCAATGCTGATGAAAAATGGTGTGTTAAAAGAGTACAAATGGAACACTTTCAGATCTCGCAAAAACCCCTCTAGTTCATTTTACTGCTATTTATTATTATGTTGATACTTTATTGCTTGCATTTGTTCATTTGGTTTTCTAATGATGACGTGTTTATTTCCTGGATAGATTGGTTGAACATCAACAGATAGCCCAAAAATACCTGCAAAACTTTTGTAAAGTTGAAAATTGCCTCCATGTGTTTGTATTCCCATAACATACTAATTTCATCCAATATGATAGACTTTTGATAAAGCAAGAATTTATTAAGTTAAATTATTATCTGGAACACAGGCATTTTTAGGTTACCTACGTCATTTTCTCAACCTGCAGTGGAGTTTGTTAGGCAGTAACTGTTGGGTTCATGTGTATTTTTTGAACATTGGTTTTCTATTAGCTGTATCTCCGATTACACAGCACCTGCAGTTTTCTACACATGTCCACAAATACCTGCTCATAGGAAAGGGTATTCATTTGCTAACTGGGTAACTCATGGATTTGCTAATTGACCACTTTCCTATAATCTTGTATTCCTGTTTGTTATTTGTCAATATACTTACTTTGCCGTTTTCAGCTTTCTCTTGATAAGTAAGTCAAGGAGGATGCTTAGAAGGTAGTTCAGCTTCTCTGTTCCAAAGCTCAGTTTTTGGTTGCCTCACTATGATGTGTCCTTGGAGTATTTTAGTGATGTCAGTCCACGGCACTGTGAGTTCTCTTGTAGTAACAAGCCACTGCTCTGGGGTGTTTCCTTTACATCTTCATCCTCTCTCCTGTGAAGCTTCCCCCTTGGGGATTTCTTTCACAAGAAAACTAGTATACTAATTATATGTTCCAAAAAAGATGAGAAACTGCTAGCCTAAGTTCTCTGTTGGACATAGAACATAAGAAATTAGAAGACTCTGTTCCTAAGCAGCCAGCTGCACACAGTGAACCTAGAGGGGAAGAATAAATGTAAAGAGTTTGCTGCCTTTCTGACAATCAGAGATAACAGAAACTGATAAAAAATGCTTCGAATGTTTTTCCAAATTCATCTGGCCCATGCTGAGATTTGAGATCATGGCCATCTCCTGCAGATACTTACCAGTCAAGGTTCCTGAGCTGAATGCCTGTTGTTGTTTTCGTTACTGTGAAGGGATGCAGGTCATTACATATATTGTCTAGGTTTCTGTGTTTACCCAAGGCCCTTTTAGTCTTAGTACAGAAAGTCAAGAAGGTTTTTCACAGTGCTATTCAAAACTGGACTGTATCTGAGATGCTATCTTTAAAATGCCCATTTTTTATATAATGGGCATAAAGTCTAGCAGCTATAGTAAATGCTGTATAAATTGCACTATACCTCTAGCAAACACTGGATTCTACAGTTTACCTAGACTTACAGTAAATTAATGAGATTTAAAAAATGCAATAAGATTAGCTCTCAGATTCAGTGTCATAAGCAGGTTCAGCTTATGAAAAATTATAAGCATTAACTAGCTGTGGCAAGGCTTTCAGTTAAAGTAATCCAGAGAACAGAAAATGATAGTTGAATCTACAAATGGATTCACATCAGAAACAAAGTGATTAAGTTCTTAACACTGAAAAATCCAGTAACTTCAAAGATGAAGCCCAGAAGGATTGGTTTAATCAAATGTCACATTGATGTTGGCAATAAAGATTGTTATTGAAATGCCTTACAGAGCTTCATTTATGAGGATAAAAGTCATAGAACATCACTGGAATCAAATGTTAAAAGGGGGAATTGTCTCTGCTGCAGGTTGTTCTTGGGCATCTCTACTCTTATTAGTACACTGGCTCTGGTGAAATTTTGGATGGATGGGAAGTTAAACAGTGCCACTCAGTGAGAACAGTATCTGCTGTCTGAGGTTTATGACTCATTTGGTTTTTGAAGTGAAGCTTGGTCCATTAACACCCATGACACATATAAGGATAAGAGTCCTACAGATGTTTCTGCACCTAAGTGGAAAAACAGCATTCAATAGTAGGAGGATGCTGGATCATTTTCAAGTCTTGTTGCTTAATTCACCTGCAATGTTGCAGAGATTAGGGAGTAAAGTTACGGCAGCTTTAATTTTCAAAATGTATGTTTCTCTTTAGATGATTTAGCAGAAGCACCATCTATTTTCCAAAAGCATCCTCAACATCAGCTTTTGCAAGCATAGAAGCATTTAATAGAATATGAAAAGCAGGGATTACTTGTATATTAGAGAAATGTCAATTACATTTCTGTTTAGAATAGTGGGTAAGGATTAAGAACAGATTTTTGCAAATGCTAAAGTGGAATTGAAAACGCAATCTGATAGTCAATTAAAAGAAATTAGGTCATTTTGAGGCACCATCAAGTGCCACTGCAACTACATGCCTGACTGTTCTGCTAAAGCTTCCCCTTCAAACATCTCACAGGATATGCCTTTTGAACAGACTTGGTTATGCTAATGAATATTTCAGCTTAAAAGTGTTTGTCAGCAGTTTTAAAATATTCCTAATTCAATTCATTGAAATGGCTTTCCTAAGATTTATTGGCATGCTTGGGAGGATCCATCACAAAGCTTTTCCAAAAGGGATCACATAGTGTGGTAGCTTATTCTCTATTTCAAGAGATAAAGAAATACAATAAATAATATGAGGTGGGGTGATTTCACATTCATTTCTGCTGCTTAACACTTCTTCCTACAGAAGCAGTTACTCTGGTATTCAGCAACAGAAGGCAATGGTCCAGTTCCCAGTTGCTGTAAATTGGCAAAGATTCACTGACTGCAAATTCATTCAAAGTCCAGTGTAGCTCACAGAATCCTAAAGGTGTGATGTACTAAGAGGGTCCACACAGTGAAATATAGTCAGAAGTCATTTTAAGGTTTCCCCATAGTCTTTCCTTCACAATATCTAACCTTGCATTCACTGCTTTCAATAGGTAACCAAAGTAATACCTCAGTTTTCAAAAAGTTTTGGAATTATATGAAGATGAGATCTATAATTTAACCTTCTCTGCACACAGGTTCGGATTAAAACCTGGAATGCAATTCCCTCTTCAAAGTTTGTTCAGTCCTTTCAAATTGTAAGGAAAGAATATAAGTACTGTTAGAATAGTAAAAAAACTCATAAAAAGATAGGGACAGGAGGAAAAATATTTTTCTTCCTATCCCTTGCACTTCAGCAGGATTGTTTAGAGTGACTTTATTTGCAAATGGGGTAACGATGTTAAGAACTGTAAGGTAATTTATTTTATATTTCTAAAAGCTTTCCAATTGATCAGAGATACTCTAAAGTGAACTAGATGAATGGCAACTGAATGTGGGACCAGAAGTTGTGTACTTTAACAATCCAACATTAGAGTAAGTAAAGACTAGTTATCCTCTACTGGGCTGAAACCTTGGAAATAGGGTGGCAGTTTGATGGTTAATGACACCCTGGTGTAGAGTAGTCTAAAAACAGAGTGTAGCTGGTGAACAGTGAAAGAAATGAGAGAGTGAAGAGCAAATCCCTCCTTTTCTGATGTGGAAGTTCTCTCTCCACACAGGGGAGCATACATTTCGGTCCTTCATCTCTAATCCACACAGATAGTGCACTGTGCCTGTCTGTGATGGAGTCAAATTTCTTCATACAGTGCTGGTTTGGATTTGTGATTAAACCACCTGGTGTTTGGCTGCTGCTGAACAGTGCCTGCAGAGCACTGGAGGCTTTTCCTTTCTTCCTCTTCGTTCTCTCCTATCCCAGTGAGATAGGGGGTGGGCTGGGGGTGAGCAAGAAACTTGGAGGAGACACAGCTGGAACAGATGGTCCCAACTACTGAATAGATACTCCTTGCCATAGGATTTCAGGCTCAGCAGTAAAATGGGTAGGAGGAAAAACCGTGGGATTTATTTTACAATTGTTGCTCAGAAACTGCCTGGACATTGATCTGCTTGTGGGTTGTCGAGAGTTACCTTTGCATCACTTGCTTTTTGTCCTCCTTTCTTCACTTATTAAACTGTCTTTGTCTCAACTAATAAGTTTTGTTGCTCTTGTCCTTCCTATTTTCTCCTAGTCTTGCTGGGGGCATGAATAGCTGAGTGCATGCTTACCTGCTACCTGGGGTCAGACCGCAACAGACAGAAAGCTGCAATAATAGTGAAAATGTTGGTCTGACTTAGTTCCTAATAAAGCTTGTATAGGAAATGGCTAAAGAAACATGCTAGGGTTCCTCCTGCCTCACCAACAGGTCTCAAACCATTCCACCTTCTCATCAGGCACTTTGTCTCTACTGTTTTTTCAGCAGAGATCTAGTTCTGAAAACTGCGATTGATTCCTTTCATTTGTCTGATCTCTGTTAAAATCAATCTGTGTAAAAATACTGATCTGGAATTTAGATATTTTCATGCAATTCCTTTGCTGTTGGTGAGAACAGAAAATCAGGCTTGTGAATGGTCCCTATTGTTCTCAGCACAGGAAAATTTGGCTTTTACTCTCCTGATGTCACTAGTCTGCATTGACCAAGTGTAACACATTTTCACCTCAGAGATCAAACATAGGGGCAAGTTCAGGACTGAAGGGTATGTTACTTTACATGTCTAAAAAACCCCTTTTCTTGAAGCATAGGCTGGTGCCTCTGCATTGGGTTTTTTGCTTTGTTTTTAAAAGAACAGACATGGAGGGGACAGGTGGTAACACAGAGAGAATTGAGACTGGTCTGATAAAGATATTTAGATAGGAGCAATGATAAGGGGGTCTCATTTCAAATGGTCTAGGTCCAAAGTCATGTATGGACTCAAAGATATAACTGATTTTATTCTTAGAGCATGTAAGAGATACCTTTATAAACTCAGTTGAGCAAAAAAGGCACAGGTTGTCTCTGTTTCTCCATCAAGGTCAAAACAAGAGAATGTAATAAGCACAAAAGAAAAAAATAAATTCTCAGCTTTCTTTTATAATAGCACTTTCTGTGTTTCACAAGTAATTTGATCTCTACCAAAACAATAAGTAACTAGTATCTGCTGTTCTATAACACCAAGAGTCTTCTGTGGCTTCTTAAAAAGCCCCTTTTATTCCAGCCCATGCTACTCTTCTCTGCTAGAGTAACCCCTTGGGGGAAGCTGTGTAGTGTAAGAATGTATTTATTCAGTCTCCAAAACCAGCAAAATGCTTTGACATTTGGTCAGGTCTTTTTGGATTGATTGTCGACATTTACAGTCCTGTTTAGAACATCCACAATTTGACCTTGAGGCAAAAAGCTAATCATATGCTGCTCTCAAGACAGCATCAGTCTTGACATCAGTGATGGGCTGCTCCTGTTTTCTAGAATGGAGTCCTAGGTGTGTCCAGTGGGATGCAATCACATCAGCCGTGAGAAGAGCTGCAGCAGCTGCTGTGCAGGCTGCAGAGGACAACACTGGCACATCTGCCTGCATCTGCCACAAGATGCAGTGGGACACTCAGGCTGCAGGATCTAAGCTAAGTAATACCTGCTTGTGCTAGGGCTGGATCAATCTTGGGAGTAGCATGAGATCATGAGCACTAATGACTTATATAGTTGTGCCTATGTTTCAGGTTTCTTTGTGGTTCAAAATTTGTCTGGCATAGACCTTAGCTGACTGATTTGATGTATCTATGCTGAGAGCCCCTCAGATGAAGCCAGTGTCATGGGCAAACACTGTTCCTCCAGGATCATTTATCTTTTTGGAAAGAGAGTTTAGACTTTGAGATTATTTGTTGGCCATTGGATAAGTCAATTATTACTATCTCCTCTTGGCAATTGGATAATTGCAGTGTATGTCTGGTGTATTTTCCAATTTCACTATTTAAATTGTTTTAGACTTGTTTCTGGGCAGTTTTCATTGTCCTCAAATAGGAAATACTGTTTCTGTGACTATATGAAACTACAGTAGCACTTCAAATATAGAGATAACCTACAATTATTTTGCTGCTAACCTTAGATAGCTCTCTGTCTTTGCAAACTTAACAGACCAACAGCTCTAAGACACAAAAAATAAACAGTAAACCCTGAAGTCAGCAAGGTCAGACTGGGGCAGATCACTTTAATGAGTCCCACAGGTGGCTGCTGATGAAAACTGCACAGAAACTGGGTAGCCAGATCACCCAAATGCATCTGTGAAAAAAATATTTAAGAAAAGGGAAGAAAATTTGGGTTAGTTGGGGTTATATTGCATACACATTTGTGGCCAGAGAAGAAAGGAGTGCGAATTTGTGAGAGCAACAGCTCCGCAAGCACCAAGTGAAGAAGGAGAGGAAGGAGGTGCTCCATATACTGGAGCTGAGATTCTGTAGCCCATGGTGGGGCAGCTGTGCCTGTGCAGCCCCTTGAGGGCTGTGGGGGAGCAGATATTCACCTGCTGGCTGTGGAGGAGACCCATTCTGGAGCTGGTGTTTCCTGACAGGCATCTGTGGCACTGTGGGAAGCCCTCAGTGAAGCAGGCTCCTGTGAGGGACCTGTGGAGAGAGAAGCCCACAGTGCAGCAAATTGGTTGATAGAATTTGTGACCCTGTGGAAGATCCACACTGAAGCAGCCTGTTCCTGAAGGAATGGGAAGGGACCCACTCTGAAAGAGCTGCAGCCTGTGGGGTGACTTATGGGAGAGGTTTGTGGAGGACTGGCTCCAGTGGGAGAGGCCCCTGGAACAGAGGAAGGACTCCTCTCTCTGAAGAGAAAGCAGGATTAGAAACAATGTGTGATGAACTAACTGCAGTGCCCATTCCATATCTCCCCTCGCAGTGGGGTGAAAAAAGGTAGGGAGTTAACCTGGGAAGGAGGGAGGGGTATGGCAAAGGTGTTTTTAGGATTTGTTTTGCTTCTCACTGTCCTGCTCTGATCTTAATTGGTAATAAATTGAACCAGTTTCCCTAAGTGGAGATTGTTTTGCCCCTGGTGATAATTGGTGAGTGTTCTCTCCCTGCCCCTAATTCATGAAGATGTGATATTTTCCCTCCCCTGCTCAGTTGAGGAGGGGAATGATGGAGTGACTTTGGTGGCTACCTGGCATCCAGCCAGGGCCAAACTACCACAGGAGCTACCTGCTGTTAAAGGGAGTGTGGAAGAGGAAAAGGTAAACCAGATATACATTATTCAGGTGGGAAACTTTTTAAAGAAATCGAATTATAAAGCACATGCCCAACTGTGATGTTACCCTGTCCAAATATGGGTCTGAAGAGTTATTTATAGACCTGTTACATGAGGGCTTTGCTTGTTTACTTTGCACTTTTAGGGATTTCCATTTAGACTTCCAAAGATGGATTTTTCATTGTGAGTGGTGCATACCAGAAAGTAAATTTTAATTTTTAAATTTAGTAGTAGTTTTCATTAGCAGAGTCACTCACATGCCCCATTAAAATGTAACTATATTATTCTTAGGTGCTTCTTGTGAGAGGATTTATTTCAGTGGTTTTGGGTACATTAGAATCAGATACAGGTGCAGGTCAAGTGCTTTCAAACATGTTATTTCTGTTTCTTTCTTTCCCTCTGTCTCTTTCTGCTCTTTCCAACTCCTGTAGCTCAAATTCTGTTTTTTTTTGCTCACGTTGAACAGTGCTTGGCTCTCTATTTGATGTTTGCTGGCTTGCTCAAGCTACAGGAGTTTATTGTGAGCTGTTTTCATGGTAGTTCCCTCCATGTTACAAGAGAGATTTTATTTACTAGATTAACTAGATTGATTTACTAGACTGTGTGCCCCCCCCCCTTTTTTTTAATAGACTAACAGGTATACTCTATATATGAAAAGTGCTAAAAATAGTATTTCTCTGCTTTCTCAGAATGTGGTTTGTGTAACAAAGTAAGTGGAACATTTGGAAGTGCTGACCTTTAATATGAAACATACTCTAGCTGTAATAGAGGACTAGTGTGCCCTTCAACATGAATCTTTGTCACCCCCACGTAGACATATATTTCTCTGAACACCAAATTGTTATGTACAAGCTCACCTTGAAATGTGCACACTGCCTTTGCTCCTGAGTTAATTCTGCAAACTGCCCTGTGGTTTCTGACATGCCACCTGAACCATAATCAACTTTTTTCTGCTTTATGCAAACTGTTTCTAACTGACCCTGATTATTTTCATTTCCTGTAATTTTTTCCATCATAGTTAACTGAGGATGTCCAATCCACATGTTCTTAAGAGGACTGAGAAATAAATCAGGTTGTGGTCAACCTTTGGTATGGATCCTGTGGGTCCCTAATTCTAAAAGAAGTAGGAGAGACCTGCATCTACGTGAAACTGGTGCTTTCAACTGGAAGAATTAGAATTGCTTCTCTGAACGGACAAGGTGTTAATCACTGGTGTGAAATTAAAATTAGATATCAAGACACTTAAAATTTTGGGTGTACAGGTCAGCGAGGTCCAAACTTCTGCCATGGCAAACAATTACCCAGTCAAGCCAACCAGTGGAGTCTGGAGAGATAATTAGGTCACCATATGCTAAGTAAGAACTTTATGATGAGCTGAAGTGTTCCACTTGTTGTATCTGTTAAAGTGGGAGTTTAGACATTAAATTTGTAGAGATTAACATGCGTGCCTTTTAATTTGGAGTTATTTCAGCATACAGATGTGTTGCCTACATATAGAGTCTGTGTCATTAGAGATGGCCCGAGGTAACCAAGGCATCTGCCAAGCTCTGTCATTGTCCCCATGCCCACTGCCTGCTACACTGCACTGTAAGTCTCTTTCCCCACACAGTTAGGCAGTGAGTGATATTTAGTTTTCAATGGGATTCTCTTTTGTTCTGTTTGTTTTGTATTCACTTTGAATTAGAGCAAATAATAAAAATTTTCAAACTCCTCCAAATCTTTGAAGTTCTCTTATCTGCTGGGAAACTGGAGTGATTATTCAGTATCAAGGCCAGTGCCATGCTGTCTTCCCAGGAAGGTTTGGTGGTCTGAGGAGCCCCTTGTGTATTCTGCATATTTTGCAATTCTTTTGATTTTTTGACAAAGTAATATAGGAGGTATTAGAGCCTTCTGGCTTGGAACAGAGCATGTATTCACTAAGCTAAAATTCTGAGGCTCTTTCTATACTATTACTTTTTTTTTTTTTTTATTACAAGGTCAGAAAGCCACCACTTCCACACTACTTGGCCTTGTAGGACATGGATGGTGAATAGAGACAATGTTGCCTTGAAACCTTGCCTTTGGTGCATTGAAAATTTCTTGTCACTGAGGCATTTATGAAAAGAAATTTTGGGCTTCATGAACACAATATTTTTATAAAGTTATTCTCTTTTTAAGTTCCCAGACACCTCTATTTCCACAACAAGACAAATTTTCTCTATTCTTATACTCAATTGACTGTAATTTTAGGGAAAAAAAAATCTAACTTTTGGTTATTACAGTTGAAAACAGTCATTACAGTGAAAGAAAATTTTAACAGATATGTAACATCACATTTGTTTTACACTATTTTTATGTGCCTATACAGGCTTTGCAGGTGAGTGCTGCTTCTTCCTACCTGCTAGAAAAAATAGTTCTAAATAAATTTTTGTCTTTTTCCCTCCTCTTGTGTAAACTTGGTATAGTTCAAGAGAGGAGACAAGAATGGAAGAGAGTGTAAGGATTTATGCGTCTCAAAGATTTTCTTGCTAGGCCAGAATAAATGATTTTCTGTGTGCTCTTAGTTTTCAAAAGCTTAGTCGACTGAGTATTTGAAACATTAATGCACAGTAAAGACTTACTGTTGTCATAATAAGGCCCATCAGATATTTGAGTCTCAGAAGCTTTCTTCAATCCAGAAAAGTGCTGTGGTGGCAGTTCACCACGTCCTTTGACTCAGCTCCTGGAATCAGTGCCACTGGTATCAAATATGCTAAACATTACAGCAGATCCCCTTGTGAATAGAAACTGCAAACAAAAAAGGTTTTAAGATAAAACCCTTGTGCCATTTTCAGATTAAAACAAATTTCTTTTGTTATTCTTTCTGCTGCTCCCAGAATCTTTGACTACCTTTGAAGAGTAATTTAAAGTCACTGGCCTAAATTTCAGAAGTGATTAGGAAATTGATGATTTACTTTCAGGAGGACCAACTACTGCTACCCAGAACAGGGTTTATTTCTGTAAGAGTACCTTCCTTCCCTTCAGTGTGTGATACTGGCTTTCACTAGCATGGAATTCCTTTTAAACAGAACTCTTCTGGGAGCAGGAGTTTTAGTTGCCCTTTTTTTTGAGTATGTTTTCTCCCTCAGAATCATTACACAACAAAACCAGACAACTCAGCACACAAAATCACTGATGGATGCAATTACCACAATGTTCAAGAAGTTCTCTGATGTTTATAATCCTTGGTTGTCCCTTTGCCCTTGAACCATCCCATTTAATCACTTAGAGACACAAACTATGCTGCTGATTGTTTTTCCCATATTAGCCCATTTCTGTAAGTGTGGGAATGATTTCTATGCCATTTTTGTCCTCATTCATCCTCAACAGCTGTAATGTCCCAGCATTTGAAAAGCCCCAAAATATGTAGTGCCAATCAGCAACTCACATTGTGCAGATGCCTGACTAGGAGTATGACATTGATAATTGAGTGTTTATGCCAGTTCTTCCTTAGACCCAAGAGCTGTAACTGGCACCATGCAGATGAAGGTCCTCACTGCCCAACAGTTCTGCATGGCCCCTGCTCGAGTTCTTCCTGCTCAGACCAGACTCATGGTCTGTGGGAATTCATGGCTGCAGGTGGGAGAGATGAGTGAGTGGTAGTGAGAAAAGTTGCTCTGGAATTCTGTGGGGAGATCTCAGCAGAGTGAAGAAAGGGGAGAAGGATATGGTGGTGCAAGAGACATCAGAGAAATGCAGTCAGGTAATGGAGGGCTGCAGCAAGTCAAGTTGTTGGTTTAATATTTGGAGATTTCCTCCACCAGCGTAGAACTAATGCATGATTTTCATCAGGAGCAAGAAATTGTAAATGCTTCTTTTGCAGCTAAACACAGTGCTGGTAACAACATTTGTAGGGCTGGTGTGGGATGCACCACAAGATGCTCGGGGCACTGGCTTCTAGAAAGGTCTGCCAAAACACTGTATGTCAGTCAGCACACACCTCAGAGCATCCAGACCACTCATCCAAAATAGAGTCACTGTGATGCAAGTGTCAGAGAAATTAAAGAAAAACACGGGCACAGGCTGTAAAAAAAAAAAAAAAAAAAAAAAAAAAAAAAAAATCTTGTATTTAACAAGTGCCAAGAATAGAGAGTAAACAGTACAGTCCATAGTGAGTATTTCTGCTGCCTCTGACAAGGTTAGAAAAGAGGTTCTTTGCTGTAACTTCCCAGTCTCTAAAGCCATTTGAGAAGTCAGCCAGAGGACAGGCAGGGTGTGATTAGCTGGTTGTAAATTATATTTTCATTTCTTTGCCAAATCTGTTAGTAAATGTGTCAGTAAGACAAAAATACAGGAGCTGCCTAAATTCTTCTAAGATCAAAGATATTAAGCCTTTTATGCAAAATCTAGTCTGTTTTCAACTGTGTTGTTTCTGACTTAACCTCTTCCTGAGTATAAAGTTGTTCTTATCTGAACACATATGATGCGTTAGCATTTGATGTCCAAAATGAAAATATGAGAGGTTCCTTTTACCATCCTCTCTGCCTATTCATACTAGTGTGTTTTAGGGAGTATCTAGTATATTGTTTTCAAAATATTCCATTTAATTTTCAAAGTACTCAAATTAAGGACTATTACAGGCTTTTAAAACTATGGTGACAAAAAGAGAGAAGATGATTGTGCTTCCAGCTGATACCTGGCACTTTATTGGGTTTAGAAATGTTTGCTGCTATGTGCCACTTGACTGACACCACCAAGGAAGCAGTATTTTCTAATTGCCAACTGCCTGTCCTAATTTGTGCTGATGTAAACTACCACCACTAATTATCTTATTACAAGAATTTTTTTCCTCCCTCTCTCAAATCCCTCCCTAATTAAGGCCCTGTTCTTGTTAAAATCCACCCTACATAATTTATTTCTCTTGTTAGAAGCTTGCTATCCCCTCTCTTCTTCTGCAGTGCTCTTGAATACTTTTTGTTGCTGTTGACAGTATTTTAGGTTATAAACTTTTTGGAGGCAGAGAGTGTAGTTTCTGCACTTTTTTTGCCAGTATGCTGTAAAGATGGTTCTCAGGGCTGTGAGGACTTGCAAGTATGGAAGGTTTTCTCAAATATGATTCTATGAGTGACAACTATAATAAAATAATCATATACAAAAAAATCTAGTTCTGTATGAATGGATTTTATTTTTATTCCTAGTTCTCAAACATGGAAACAGTAATTTCAGGAAGATTGCAGAAAAATATATCATGTGTCTTTTATGAGTTTTAAATGAAGGCATGGCATTGGAAATTCAAGAATGATACCTATTTACATAAAGATTAAGGAGAGAATTGTGCTATCCTTATGCACAAAAAAACATTGAGATCTTCTTGGTATTGAGCAAATAATGGTTAGTACCTTGTGGTACTTTCATCACCTAAATGTGCAGTACTTGAAACAAAACTTCAGTAGGTTCTTCTGAGAGGAAGAGGATGACCCAGCCTATAGAGTACAGTACTGTTTGGAAGAGTTAATGAAAATTTAAAGTTTCTGTAATTTTGTAGAGAAAACACTATTACGGCTGTCTCACTATATAGAGATGGGAAATTAAAATAACTTTTTGCCAGTCACTGAAGCATATATAATATTGACTGCAGAAAGACAATGCATTATGCTTACTTCTGTCATTCAGTCTAGGTGTTAAACAGAAGTCCAAGTGTGATGTGCTTCTACTTTCAAGCACAGAATCACAGAACAGTTTGTGTTGGAAGGGACTTTAAGGATTATCTGTTTTCAATCCTGCTGCAGTGGTCAGGGGCATCTTCCACTAGAATTGTTAAGAGTCTCATCCAACTTGGCCTTGAACACTTCCACGGGTGGAGAATCCCCAGGTACTCTGGGTAGCCTGTTTCAGTGTCTCACCATCCTTACAATGAAGAATTTCTTCCAAATGGCTAATATAAACCTACCCTTTTTCAGTTTAAAGACATTCCCTCTTGTCCTATCACTACATGTCCTTGTAAAAAGGTATGTCTGTCCTCCTTGGAGTTATAGGGAACAGGTCACCATTTGAAGTCAAATTTCATCACTATTAAAATGAGTGTGTTTTGTTTATGTGGTGAACTTTGTGTAGTAGGATAGTTTTATGGGTTTTTGCCTTCTGTTGGAAGATGCTAGGAGCTGCCCCCAAGTAGGACAAAGCCAGTTATGGTTGGTTCCAAAGTGGACTCATTTGGCACAGGCTGAGTCCACCAGTGATGCTGGTTGCATATCTGTGATAATATTTAAGAAAGGGTAAAAATTACAATTGTGCAGCAGCTGTTATAGAGGAAATGTGAGAGAAACAGCCCTGTAGGGACTAAGGTCAGGGAAAAAAGGAGGGTGTGCTGCAGGTGTCAGAGCAGAGCTTCCCCTGCAGCCCACGGAGGACCCCATTCTGCTGCAGCTATGGTACAAGCTCTTCCCAGAGCACATTAACCAGAACTTTCAAAACATAGGTAAATTTGCTTGATGGACCATTGTGTTTTGAAGAACAATCTTTTTGTTTATTTAATTTTAAGAGTCAGTAATATTGTTTAGAAGACAGAACTTTCACTGGAGTTCAAGCACCAAGAGTATTATGGTGGTAGCAATTTGAGAAAGTGTTTGTAACACCGCTCTGGAAAGATGAAACTTGTGTTGCAGAACTAATGCATATATCTGGGGAATAAAAAAAAAAATAATTATTTGATTAGAAGCATAATCTAGGTTTCTTCTTTTCCAGAGAAGTATCTTTTACATAGAAATGGTTTGTCAGCCATGAAACTGATGTCCTTAAACTCAAATGAGTTAAAGCCACCAGTAGCAACAGAGATACAAGACTTAGTAAGGAAGTGAATCAGAGAATCAGGATATGCTGAGCTGGAAGGGACTCACAAGGATCACAGAGACCAACTCCTGGCCCTCTGCAGAGCACACCAATACTCACATTATGTGTCTGAGAGCATTGTCAAAATGCTTCCTGAACTCTCAGGCTGTGACTGCTTCCCTGGGGAGCCTGTTCCAGAACCCAACCACCCTCTGGGTAAAAACCTTTTTTTAGAAAAAAAACACTTTGAACTTTTCTTCTTTGGGCAAGATTTTCCAATAAAGAAACTTCAAATGAATTGTTAAACCGGTCTCATGATAGTGGGATGTTTCTTAGTAGCAATAATACTAAGCTGTCAGCGGTACCATTCATTTTTGTTGGGGTAGGTTACTTCATTGAATAGAGGGAATATGTATCACTTCCTTGGTACAAAGATTTATTTGTACCTAATAAGAAAGAATACTGTCTGAATGGTGTGTTCATCTAATTTTTTAATGTATTGTAAAGAGTCTTCCAGAAAATTATTATAAATTTATCTTTTTCAACAGAAAGGTTAAAAGCATTTTCCCCTCATTTTTGAGCTAGGGTTACTTGATGGTAGGATGATGGTAATCTCTTTGGTCAGTTTTGAAGATCTGGATATTTGATGCTATGTTTGGGGTTTTTTCCACATTAGCATTTTAATATTTTTTAGCCATTTTTAACTCTCCAACCATCTGTAACTAGTTTTCTTTTGCAAAAGCCCCTGATAATGTCTGTTTATATGCAATTGCAATTGGGACATGTAGAATTTTACCTTAAACTTAATATTTGGCTAAAAGCTTGAGAATCTGGAATGATATTAAAATTAACTTTCAATTTATTATGCTTAGACATGAGTGTAGAAAAATGTTGAGTTAAACAACATGTCTGCTAAGATACTTTTGAAGACCGATTAGTGTCATTAACTAACTTTAGACTTCTTAGACATATCTAAATATTAAAACATAGTCATACCCAACATTCATTTTTCTTCTTATTATTAAAATTGTGAAAATTCTAATAAATTTTTGAAATAAAACTTAAGTGAATTGTGATTAATTCCTCCAAGAACTTAAGTATATTTTTGTAGTGTTTTAGTAATCTAGGAGAAAATCTCATAAAGGAAAATTTATGGTGAGTAAAAAACAGAACATAATTTTCTTTAGTTCTACAAAAATTATTTACTTTGTATGCCTGGATTCCTTTTTCAAGGGACAAAACTTTCCAAGCAGTCTGTTCTAGTGTATAGAGATTGCAAAGTGGAAGTTGCCCATGAGTTCTTACTCTCAAAAGCAACTAAACAATAGAAACAATTCCTTCTCCCTCCTCCATGCCCTCTCCCTCCCCCACCCCCCCATAATTTAAGTTTGTAGCAACAATAAAAATTCTTTAGCAGTGAATTTTCACTAGAGTATTCATCTGAATTAATACTTGACGTGACTGTGTGTATTCTGTCCTACCATAAAATAGCATATGAAGTGTCAAAAAGTAATTGAAGGAAAAAGCATTTCTGACTTAAGGAAGAGGGTAGAAATAGATGCTGCTTGGGATTTTCTTGCATATAAAATGTGCAATAGATTGTGACTAAGGTGTGGACATTTTTTCCAGTAACATTAGCACTTCTCTTTGCATTGGTGACAGATTGAGCCTGCTGTGAATACATGGCATGGATGCAGGTATGAGAAAATGAAGATGGCAGTGTTAGCTCAGGGGGTAGAAATTAAGTTAATTACTCCACTTTAACTTTGCCATAGTTTTGGATTTTGTAATGACCCTGCTGATTCAGCTGTTACAAATGGGTTTTTTCTCAGCTTGCAAGACAGTGATGATGCAATTCCTAATTTTTGCCTTAAATTAAAAATTTGAGTTTGAATTCAGACTATAACTACGTGAGTGGCAGCTTGTGAATTTACAGTGTGATTGAGCCAATGCAGTCATCAAAGCATACTCACTCTTGGATTAATAAATATGCCATACTAAAAAACCTGAAGAGGCCAGAGAACTCAACACAAACAAGACCTTAACTTATGTTTGAATGGAGTTCTGATGGAAGAGATAATGAGACCATTGCCCACACCTGGGGATTGTACCCAAAGCTAGTGGAAGAGATCTATATGAGCTGCACTATTATGTTCCACCAAGAGCTATGCCCTCCTGTGAAAGGCTCATGGGAAATGAACTACTGCTCATAAATAATAAATTACTGTTCATAATCAGTTTCCGTGAGAGCTCTTCAGTGACTGGCTATAGAAAGTGACTGGACAGCTGCAGAAATGGATTTTTTTGGTGTCCTTCTTGCATAATTTTTGCTTAATATTAAAAGGCATGAATACTGTGGGATGAAGATTGGTCAGAAAGGCAAAAGATATGTTAAATGCATTTAATGAATTTCATTTTACTGTGAGTGAGACTCTTGTGAGTCACTGGAATTTGGGACCAGTGTGCATGCAAGCAGTTCTGTCTTCTGCCTTGATCAGTCTCAGTCTGATCATGTTAAATAAATCTTGAATTGGAGGCTGATGGGGAGGGAAAAATTTGAGCAAGTTTCCCTAGTGAATGACACTTAACACTTAATCCCTAAAGTACTGATAATGCTTTCTTTTTTTTTGCGGCCTCCTTAATATGCTTAAACATAAAGCAGCTGCGTGAAAAATGCTGCCAGGTTATTCTGTCTCTCTTAGTGTCTTTGGTGTTTAAAAAACAAAATAAATATTTGAATTTACAAGTGCTGATCAGGGATTTTTGTAGTCTTGTTTTTTCAGTCTGAGAAAATTTTTACTGACATTTCAAAATCATTTTTAAATCCATCTGAAGTTGCTATCTAGGCTCTTAAAATCTGCATGGCAATAGAATCTGAAAAATTTTGTGTTTTCTATTTAAGTACCAAATAAGATGACTGGAGATTGCCATTGGTTATTTTTTCTTGTTTTTCAGATAAGTGACTAATTTTCTGTATGAAGTGATTCCAATTATCCCCTTCCACTGTCTTTTCTTTTTCCTCTTTTCTCCTTTCACTTTTTGTCTTTTCTATTCCTGTAGTCTATGATCATTTTTGTAATGGTTAATATTGAGAGTCATACAAATACTTCTTGAAGAATTCTACTCAGTGATTTTAGTAATAATCTGATGTTTTCAAACTGAAGTTTAAATCTAACCTCTAGTATTGCAGAGAACTCATCTATATTCTTGTTCATGAGTCATGTTACCACCTTTCATTGATTTGTATAACATTCTGTAAGCAATTTCAAATATGGACTAATTCTAAATACACTCCTATAAAATGTGGATTACTGAGGCCCTAAAGGAGAATAGGAATGGCATTTGCTGTAATGTGGTCATAGTAGGGGAGGGAGGAGAGGAAAATAGGCATCCTTCATAGGCAGGGGCTACTGCAAAGATTCCTGTGCCAGGGTTTCTTACTCACCATTAGAGGCAAAAGAACTAGTTGACTGACCCTAGTAGGACTGAGTACAAATGTCTTAAAACACAATGAATACAGAAGTCTTCAATGAAAGAAGGCTGAGCTGAATTATGTTGCATTTGCCATAAACTAGGAGTGTGCAAGTGAGCAGTGTAACACATGATAATGTATTCAGCTACAAGACCTGAGCCCTGATACTGTGCATTCATATGAAAGGAACAAATTTTCAAGCTCTCTGCACTTCTTGTGTATGTCCCTCCTTAATATTTGCTATATTACACTCATAAATATACTTGGTTTCTCAAAACCTAATATTAATGCAAATTGTCTACTTTCAAAATACACCTGGTAGTACAGATACAAGGAGACGTGGAAAGTAGCTTGCTGTACTTGTAATTGCTCTTAAAATAAGAGAATATAGAAGAAGATTGTAATTAATTTGCTCAGATCTTGTCAAATCTCAGATGCACTAAAGCCTAACTGTATTTCCATCTGAAATCAGTGGAAACATATACCCTTTAAAAATGAAGTCCTGCTACATATTGAAACCATGTAATGGAGATCTATCATTAAGCTAATATTTCCATTCATCAAAATTGGTCATTCATAATATCTGCTTTTTCATGCACATCAAAAAATCACAGATTTTTGGAGAGCTTCACTGTTATGCTGATGTGCAGGCTTAATGGAAAAGGCCTTGCTGCAGTAGTATGTATTCTTGAGTACATAATTTGAGTTAAAAATCCAGGACCTGATTGTGTGCTGAGTCAGAGCCTAAGAAGTCAATAAAAGTATCCATCAGCTTCTATAAAGTGACACAGCCTAGTTCTCCACACAGTCCTTCACACTTAATTAGGCATGAATTGAATTGCAATGGTGTCTGTATGCCCATTAGCTCTGCACAGTGCTCACTGCACTCCTCGTCTCCCTGCTGGGAGCACTGTGTGGCTCTGGGTGGGGAAGAAGTGCCCAGATACAGAGAACTGTGAGGAAAAGATGGACTGTGGCTTGATGAGTTTCGTGACGAGTCAGGTTCCTTTCATACCAAGACCTGTTTGTTAATTTTTTTAAATTGGGTGGGTTGAATGGGAGTTTGACAAATCTGGCCTATGTCCCTACCCATGGCAGGGAGGGTAGGAACTAGATGATGATTAAGGTCCCTTCCAACCCTAACCATTCTCCGATTCTAGCTAAGAAAAGATTTAAAATCTTTTGAAAGATCTGAAATTTTCAGTGTTTGTGTATCCTCATTTATTTCAATGTGTTCTTTATATATTAATGCCTAATTTTTAATGTTTCTGAGTGCATATTAGGTATATAAAGTCACATGAAAAAAAATCAGTCTTTCTCTTTCTTGATGTAAGTGAATGTTTCCTCTCCTTGATGTATGTGTGCTCCTTCTGATGTTTGTGAAGCCTTTTTGTCTCTGTGTTATTTATTGTAGGAAACAGATTGTTCATTAAGTCTTCCTAGGTCAATTCAAAAGCTGTTATTTAGACTCCTGATTCCATTAGTGCTTACATCAGTTAAAGTTCCTAGAAGATCATGATGAACAGTTCTCCCAAATCTGCAGTCTTTTCTTTGACATAGTACTATGCGTAAATTCTGTTTTTCTTCTGTGATGATAATTTTAGGTAAAGGATAAAATGGATGAAAGACCTGAATCAGTGAAGATGAGATAAAATTGGCTGAATTGTACAATCCTGTGTGGGCAGCCTTTTTCAGTAACAGAAGAACCTATACTTTTACTTGATAAAGAGTGAGTGTACTATTGCTCAGAAAGGTATGATGTGGAGGCAGAATAAATGGAACTCAAACATGGTGAAAAGAATTTTGCATGTATACAAAAGTGCATTTACTTTTCAGGAATGTGGCAGGAGAAAGTAGAACACTGTGTGCTACAGAGTCAATAGAACTTGTTTCTAGTGAGCATAAACTTTTTATTTTGTTGATGCTTGAAAAAAACTGGTGTCTATATATATCTAGTCAAAATACCTTCCTGATTTAAAAAATAAAAGGAATCTTTGACAGTCTAATTGCCTTTACTAGACCTGCTATTCTGCCTACTTACACTCATTTAAAAAGTCAAAAGTCCTGGAGAGTTCATCATATCTTCCGATTAGAAAGCCTTAATTAAAAAAAGAAGCCATATAATGAGATTTTGGTGAGCAGTCATAGAGTTTGAGCACTAAATTGCCCTACTGATTTCTACTGAGCACTATATTCAGTCATTGTCTACTAAGTTCTGTAAACCTGTGTATTTATTGGTTTCTGCAGTTTCCACACTTGAGCTTTTTCAGGTTGACCCCTAACCTTAAAAAATGCTTTGCCTATAAGGCCTAAAGATACTTTTAAAAGTATGGCATTTTAAGATGTTATACTGAGACCATCCCCTAATGTCCTGACCAATAATATCTCATTGTTTCCTGTGATATCCATGCTGGTTTATGTTGATATTTTTCTCTTACATTTAGTTGATGCATGGACAGTGACTGTCTTTTAGTTTCTTTTTTGCAGTGTGTAACAGAGTATGATTCTGGTTCAAGAAAAGTTCCCAGAATAAATTGTAATTGATAAGAATTAAGAATTTTCAGGGGTGAAATAGTCCATGTTTGTTTTATAATGCAACCTTTGGGAAATCTGTGAAAGGTGGGGGATTAAATTTAAAAAATTAAGGAGAAAATTGTGTTAGTTTCAGCCAACAGCTGAACTTAACTATGTATTGGTAACATCATGGTGCAGGTTACAAATTACTTCTGATAGTCATACTCCAGAGGGTTATTAAATTGTGAATGTCCTCAGAATATTTTGTTCCTGCACACATGACTGGGCTGTCCCTTCAGGTTAGTAACATCTTATGAGTGAAAACCTGGTGAGAACTCATATTGCTGCTCTGTGGGCAAGCGACAGACAACAAATCTTTTTCTCTGAATTTTCCTTGGAATTGCACTCTGCTATGCTGCAAGATTTGCACTGGTAAAAACATATTAGATATGAAACAAGTCCTAGGACCTATCCTATTGAGATGTCGCTTCTTATCATAATATTGCTTTACCTACTGGCATGAGGAAAAGCAGCATGTGATATGGAAATAGATCAATAACTGCTAATAGCACATTGCAATTACACCTGAAAACTGGAGGAACAGGAAATCTCTCTCTCTTGTATGTGTGGAGGGTGGGATTGTGAGTGGGTTTTTGGGTGGGTTTGTTTGTTTTTTGTTTGTTTGGGTTTTTTTCCACAGAAGACAAAATAGCGCTAAAAAATATCTGGAGTAAGCATTTTTGGACTCTTACTGATTCGATATTCCCAGGAGCAATACTATATTTCAATACTCTGATTTCTTTCTCACAGGAATGAATATAATTTTAAACTCTCTGGTACTGTTGCTATATAGATAGTACCTTGCCTACACAGTTTGCATACTTTTGCATTTGAATATTCTTTACTCAGCCTTTTCAGAAAATGAAATATTTAGCAGAGTCAATTCATTTTAGTTCAGATATGCCAGTCAGAAGAATGCAGATGTAATCAGCATTCCTTGTCTCTTTCTTCCTACCCTCTTCCAAAGAGGGGCAACGTAGTAGTCGGCCCTATCACAGCTCACTGGGGTCTGACCATCTAGAAGAATAAGAGTCTATCTTGCCTGCTAAAACCTCTCTGAGTGCTGCAATGGAACCACAGTGCCACACCACTCTTATCCTCTTTGCTGAACATCCCAGTGTGTTAGCTCCATGCTACATGTTGCTATCCTACTGGAGTTTCAGTTAAGAAAATTAAATGGATATGGTAATTTAAAGATGTCTGAGGTGAGTCTATTCAGGCATGTCTTACTTTACAATGAAATACTGACAGGTTTCAGAAAATTATTCTTCTTCTATTAGAATGCAAATAAACACCATTTTCCCGAGAGCCTCCTGTCTAACTATGGAATAATAACTCTAGACAAAAGCTGTATATTGCCATATTTGACATTTTACCTTTATTCTATGCTTAGTTTTTCCCATAAATATAACATTCTTCCAATGTGATTAGATGTGCACAGTGGTGAATCAGGAATTCTTAATCAAAATTACTTTAAACAGTCAGTTATGAGAACAGGTATCAGAAATATGGGAAAGGGCATAATGAAGAGACTATCTGTAGTTTAAAAGGTACCCTTTAGCAGGATGCAATTTTAAACAAGATATTGGTAAGGTAATGTAGGTGTGTGTATCAAGCACTGTGGCAGAAATTGACTTCATAATGATGTGAGCCTCAATGAGCTCGCCTAAAGGTTGAAGATGTAATAAGCCAAACTGAAAACTGCACTTCTTTTTTTGTTCTTTTTAACTGCAGTGTGAGAGAGAAGTGACGGGGAAGAAAGTGGGGAAGGAAGAAGAAGAGAGGGGTAGAGAAAGAACTAGTGAACCCAACGAAACCATACTGAATGTTTGAGATGCTTGAGTATGAAATTCCAGGTGTACTCAGTTGTAGACACAATATTCACCCATTGAGGGAGTGAAAACTGAAAGTGTGATTCCAAAGCAATACTACACTTCTGTTAGAGTATTGGTCTGGCTCTCATAGGTTGCATCACTGCTGAGCTTCAGGCTTCTATCTCCCTTATCTAATGAAGATCATTGATACTTGGAGGATGACCCTAACAGCATGGTGTCCTCAGGTCACCAGTCCTTAAGTTTTTAATTACTCTGCATCAGTATATGTGATTGCACACAATATGGTTCAGAATGCTAGAAAGAGTGATTATGGTGCCTTTTTTAAAATTAGGCATTTTGATGCAAAATTCTTTTTCGTTGACTCTGTGTTCAGTGTGATAAACATTACACACTGATCCTAATTCAGTTTTGTGAGGATTTAAATTTATTTCTATTTGTCTGACATATATTCAAATAGCATTCATAGCAACCCTATTTATATCTTTGGAAAGGGGACTCTGGTTTGGTCTGTAAAGGTTTTCTGCTAAAGAAGTTTTTTACGCCTATGTCTATGTCTGTACTCTATCTAATATTGTGTTTATTTTTGTAGTGCCATATCTTGCATCTTGTATATGTTGAGCAACCAAGAGGTTGAATTGTTGACATACTGGTTAACCTGTGATTCTGGGTTCTGTCTGTCTGCTTTGCGTGCACAGGCAAATCCCATTTATGAGCTAAAGCAGATAGATTAGCATTTTTGAACTTCTATTTATCCCTTGATAAGAGTTTAGTGAACGTAATTTTCCAGCATTTCCTTAACAATAAATCCCGAACTCCAGCTGCAGGGACTTGTTCTCTAGTATGCATCTAAGCAGTTCAAATCCTTAGTCTTTAGCTAAGGTTTCCAAAAAGTCTAAAAATATTTTGCAGATTTGAAATGAAGAGGCTATAATCATAATTTTATATAGGCTAACCAACCCATGTGTTTTTTATGTTATTATATAAATATATAAATTTAGCATAATATCTTAATATATCTGAAAAATTCAAATAAAATGTAACTATATTGTGGGTATGTGTGTTTGATTTTACTTGGATGAAGCTTTAGTACATATTTTCAGAATGAATAGCATTTTCTTCCCAATCTGCTACAAATTGGAACCTGTTGGTTTTGAACAGCCTTTAATGAAATTCAGTCCTGGGCTTTGGATCACTCCAGAGCCTCTGTAAGCCCTCCAGCAGCTTTTAAGTGGGGGATTGGACCCGTGTTCTTAACTCCCTTAGCAGAAGTTAGCTGAGTGCCAAATCACCCTGCAGATTTGGGACAGCTTCTCAGTGAAAGTAGGAGTAGCTGATTAGTGGGGAAAGCAAAATATCCTTGACTGTTGCCAGAAAAACTTAATCCACTTCACTGTCAATAGCAACAATGCTGGAATGAGTCTGCTAAGGCTCTACTTAGACCTTAGGGCATGAAAATCAGGTTTTCAAGCAAAGAACTTGATCAATGTGTCCTCATTTTCATTTTGCAGAGTTTGGGTCTGTTCAACTGTCAGATAGTAAAAGGAAGCATAAATATTTCCCACTTCTCGTAACTGATTAGAAAATAAACACCCTAATGCAAAGTTTATCTGCACCTTAATGTTTATCCTGTAGTAGATGACACTGTAAAAAATTGTTCAAAGGTGGTTGTTTTTGTTTAGAACAAGATTTTAATCACAGGATTAGGTATTTCGCTGTGGTCATGTTTGATTTTCTAAGTCCATGTAAATACCTCAGACAGGATCAGGCTGAGGTGTTTAAAGGGTTTTCATGGCAGCCCTTCTGTCTTCCTGGAAGACCAATAGACTTCTGCTGTCTGAGGTGTGAATGAAGTATTGATTCTGAGGGGATCAAACCTCTGCGGTACTTTGTAAATCAGGAAAACATCAATGAATCAACAAGGATTTTATGGCTGGAAGACCGAAAAAAGAAGTTACTCACTTTCCATGAGGGTGTTCTAAGAAAGTAACTGCAGTTCCAATCGTAATAAAATCTAATGACTGTAGTTGAAACTGTCTTTCTCTGCCACCAGCAAAGCCAAGAGCTGACCTGTGTGACAGTCTTGATGATGACACTCACCTGTTAAGATTTGGCTCAATCTGCTCTTTGGGTTCACCACGGGCATTCATAATTACTGCTGACCTCCTTAGTAGTGTCTAATATAATTATGGTTTATTTCATTATGGTTGTCATTAGTGGTGATTCATTTGTGCTTTGTACAAAATATTGCCCAAGTTCTTTCAAACTGTGATGTAAGTCCCTTAGGAAGCTTGCACATAACACTTGAATGTCAAAGTTCAGATGTAGTAGGCTGAGAGTAACAAGGTCCATAAAGCATATTTTTAAGGTCTGTGCAACTTGATTATTTGGCATACTTCTCTTACATCGTTCTTATAACTGTACCTTAAAATTCCAGCTACAAACGAAATATTGATTGGGATGCTGACATTTTACATACTGCCAGGCAAAAGAATGTTTAGGAGGATGTAGATGCCTCGAGTCTCCAGAACCTTAATTAACTGGTGATTTCCACTACCACTGAAGAGCTGTAAGAATAACCGTGGCGATTAAAAAAGGGTTTACAAAGAAGGCTAGAGATGAGTGTTATTTCTTCTTACACCATGAGAGGAGCTTCATTAGAAGGCAGACGCCTGCTAGGAGAGCAGAAGGATTTACTGCTCTTCCAGTGCAATGGTGAGATCTCTGTCATGAAGAAAGGATGTAAGGCTGTGGAGCGCACCTGCTTTTGCTTTAGTGTAACTTAAATACACAATTAAGCCTGGAATTCAGATTTCCTCTCAAATGGAAGTTTATTACATTTGGTGGATAATCCTTTTCAACACACCATTTACTTCAGTCCTTACATACTTGGAAATAAGAGATTACTGTTTTCTCTCCAATTGCATTCCTGGTCCAGTCCTCGTGGTCCTCTGTGGAGTCTGACCAGAGGTACACACTGTTAAATTTCTTACCAGCCATCCTGCTTAAACAAGTGCATTTGAGAGACTGATTTACTTTGAATCTAATGGCTTGTGGCTACTGAGTACGAGGGTGAGAGGCTGACTCCGTGCAGCTGATTGTAGAAAATCCATGAGTACTTTAGGACAGTTTCAAGGTAATATAAAGAAGCAGACTGTGCCAACAGGAAGGAAATATTAGGGATCTGGGACTGTGAGCATGAATGTTATTATTATCAATGTATGCATCTCTCTTTTTCTCAGTATAGATATATTACTTTCTGTTCTCATTCATTTTCAACATTGACTTTGATTTCAACTCTTCTCTGAATTTATTCACATTCACTATAACTTGTCTGCTGAAAAGCAAAAATAATCTAGACAGGAAAGAAGAATATACCAAATGACTGATATATCCAATTAAGCTTTCTCTGTGGAGATATGAGATATTCAAAATGTGATGTTGGTAATCAATCCACGGGGCAGAACATAGTTGTATGAAATATTATTTTAATAAACAAATTCATCTAGGAAACCCTTGATCTGCTGACAAACTTTTTTTTTGTCAGCAGGAAATAAGTTTGAAAAACATCATTCCTACTTAATACATTCTCATACATGCTTTGTTGGTCTTGAAATAATTGCTTCTTATATTATTTCTTCTATGAACTTAATTTCTCTGTGAGTTGTTCCTTCCTTTTACTCATGCTCTGTAGCTTTTAATTTTGGTAGAAAAAGAAGTGAAGCTTCCCAGTTTCTTCATGTTCTTTTCAAGCTAGGCTTGCTCTGTCCTTGCACTGTCTGTGGAAAATGTGTTAAAGATCACAGATAATTTCTTGAGTATTCATAAGTCTTTCGTAGGTGTGTGTGTGAGGTACAGGTAAATGCATGTAGTAATGCTACTGTGAAGGATGAGAGAGATACCTGTGCCTTTGGCTTGCAATTACCAATTAAAAGCTGTGGAGAGGGTGAAATTTAGTTTCTGCATTGCAGGAAAATTAGACCTTGAAAAATTTTTTATTCTGATTCTTAAGGAAAATTATTCTTTTCAGCCATGAAAAAAGACTACCATAGGCATGCATGAATCTGGGAATTATATACCTGGAAGAGCACAGTTTTAAGCCCCCAGTCCAGGATTGCTGAATCCTAGCTCTGGGTAGGATCCTGAGTCTTTGGAAGGGTGCACTCTAAGCCCAAGCCTCAGCACAGAAAGCTAAGGGCTGCCATGTGTCGTGTCCCTCCTGCTGCATCAGCACTGCTGTGAGTGCTGCTAGCTCCAAGCTCAAGATGCCCAAGTTGCAGAGCTCCTATTTGTGAAAGAAAACCTTAATGTCACAGAATTCTGGAGTTCTGAGGCAATCCTCTTACTGAGATTGCAGACTGTAAGTGATTAGAATTTTGAATGCCTTTCTGGTTAATCAAGTTGAAGCTCATTTTTCAGCACCCAAGCCACTAAGAGCAGTTCAATGCACAGGATCACACTAAAAAAAGGTCTCAAATAGAACATCCTGAAATGCCTCATTATGGACCTCAGTCCTTTACTATCCATGATGCTGATTTAGGTGATGATACAATTGAGATGTGACCCACCTGGGTTGCAAATTATATTTACATTCCTTTGGTATAAAGAATTCCTTGGTAAACTGCAAAACATCACCACTCCAAAGTACCTTTTGCAGAGTGTCAGAAGTTGAATGTTTTGATAGCCATTTTAGGGACTATTGCAGGAGTAAATGTAGCAGATGCATGTCCTGAATACACAGACTACAGGAAACTGTTTATGGTGGTAGGAGGATTTGAGATTATACTTTTTGCCTTATAATGTCAGCACTATAAACACCAATCAGGTAATCTGGCTGTGTAATCTGAATCAGCAATGCCACTTTATAGACAGACACCTATAGAAAGTTTTGAGGTTTTTACCTTGTCCTTATTTTGGTTAATGTTCACCTTTCAGTTCAAAACAATATAGATTTACATCAAGGATTTAGATTATTGAAATTGATGCAGATATTTATGTAAAAAAAAAGCAAACTAAACCAAAATGAAGCAAAACAACCAAAACTGAACACCAACAAAAGAATAAATGAACAAGCATGGGAAATAAAAGTGGTAATATAAACTATTTTGATTTTTACCATTAATATCTTGATAGACAGATGCTATCAAGATGCTATCAAGATATATGTTGTTTAGTTCCAACAACAGATTGGTTGCCTCATAGAAAATGTTAAAAGGTGGACAGATGTTTATTTGGCAGAAGATAGCCCCTGAAGTGGTCTGTTGACACCTGGCTGTCCTTAGTAGCCAACTCTTTAAACTTTTCCTTACATTTCTCTCATTCTTCAGCACACACAAAATTTACTTATGATTCTTGCCAATATATTTTCTAATATATTTATGAAATTCCATATATATTAGACAATAGGAATTTTATTGCAATTTTATGTCTTCAAGATTGTTTCCCTGAATTGCTGTTACTCTCCTTCCCCTCTCTAGCTGTACTGTCCATCGTAATGTACTTCTCTATTTCTCCCTATCCATGCAGTTACTTACTTTAATTTAATGTGAAAAAAGAGAAATAAAAAGTGCATAAAGTTAACTGTGGCTGCCTCTGTCAATAATTCAAAATAGGATATAGTGGTTAGATAATAATTCACAACTTCATTAATTTATTACAGCACTCTGACACAGAGGCTGTTGAGGAAAAATCCTTCACTCCCTCCATCACCTAACATCTTTCTTACATTTGCTGTTCAGAATATAATGGACCTAAGCTGAAAATCCTATTATCAGGTTAGTATCTGATTGCACAGCAGTTTCTATTCTGACTTAGAAATTGGTACTGTTATTGCTTGTCTGGGCAGCTCATGAATATCTATGTAGAAAACATTTAAATCTTTAAAAAAAATCTTAAGAAACTAAAAATCTTTAAAAAGCCTTTATAGGGTACCTAACTGGTTTTGAGTTAGTTTGCACTTAAATATAATATATATAATACAAAATACAGCATGTCTATAAGGTATGTGTTGATATTCCATTACTCTGAATTCTTATTTGTGAAATATATACTTGTTGCATTTTTAGGGAAACAGGAACTGGGACCTTTATTTATTTAAGGATATTTTTGTTGCAGTTCCCAAAATATGTTTGCTGATCATTATTTTTTCATCATTTGGATGTCATGTTGCTTGTCTTGTGAGAGTTGTGCTTCCTCAATTTCACTATCAGAATGCGTTTGTCTGAGAAACATTCATGCAGCACAAGGAGTTACTGGTATCCCATCTTAGCTGAGAAACTTTTAAATTGTAATATAAAGTTTACCTTCTCTTCATTGCCTCTACTGCCTCGAGGTACATAAAATTCTTGAATTCCGTACTGACAGTTAACTATCAGAAGAAATTCCTTGATATGTGCCATTGATGAAGGGCTTTATTGAAGGCAAGGAGAAACAATTCATCAAAAATAAAGCTTTCTTGTTATAAACACAAAATTTAAGGAGATAACTAAGGCTGTTTTCCAAGTTACAGCCTTTGGATGTCTTTTTTTTTTTTTTCTGTCATTTCCCCAAAGTTCTTGTTTTCATTGTTATTTTTTTTATCCAAACTTCTATCTATACTCTCTCACAAAGTTACACTTCTCTGTCTGTTCTGTCTTCTGCATGGCAGATACGCAATTTTCTCTATTATATTGATTTGGGAGTTAAAACAATAATGTTCTCTGATTAAAAAATCACCATTACTGAAAAATGATAAGGCAAAATGACAGCAGGTTACTTTTATGATCAGGGGAACAATTTATGAGTTATTTTATGAGCAGAAGCATCTTTCTTGAGGAAGTCCTTGACAGCTCTTCTCAGATATTCATACTAGGTTGCTTTTTGGTAAAAAATAAAATGAAGATGATGTATAGAACAGCAGATGTTTGTTTTACTTTTTAATTTTTAGTGCAAGATAAAAATATAATAAATAGTTATGAACATGTGAGGAAAGAAGTAAAAAATTCTACCCAGATCAAAATTCTGTTTGTTCTACAACAATATTGTATTTGCACACAACTCTTCCTGCAAGATTTTAGTATGACTTTTTTGTCTAAGCTTTTCTACATTATTCCTTTTTAACCTTATTTCTTCAATTGGCAGATTTGTAATTTTAGTTTCATGTTTTCTGTTAATCATTACCATGTTTCTTTGTTTGCAGTTTAAATTATATCTTCCTATATTTTAACATCTTTTTTCTATACACCTGTTTTTGCGTCTTACATTTACTAACGTCTCTATATTGTCCTTGGTATTCATCATATCTATTTTTATTTTGTCTTCTGTTCTACGTTTGCACAAGATAAGAAGCTGTTCCTTTATTTGCACCAATTCCTGGCATAAACTGAACAACTGAACGTATCAATGCAATAATTTGAAAAAAAAAGAAATAAAGGGTATTTTGACTTTAATGAGAACTTTGCCTGAGCCCCCCTAATTTACTGTGAATACACTTTTGTAAAATTATTTTCTCTGTTTTTTTTGTTTTTTTTTTTTTCAGAACAGCCTTTTCCTTTCCAGTAGCTATGGATAATGGCTGTTTATAATTGTAAATTAATACTTATAGGCTGGAGATCTCAGAATACAGAATAGATTTCTGAATGCATACCTGAGGTGGATGTGATCTGAAAGTTTGTCAGTCTTTACTGTGGATAAGTGCAGTAGGATGTTCTGACAAAGTGGGAAGTAAAACTTTACCCAATTTGCAAAAGTTATCAGCGGTGCATAGAAAAGGGGGGTAATGCTTCTCTTGGAGTTAAACAATGCTGAGAGCATCCTGATTCATCAATTCCAAAGTTAAAAATTCTGAGGATGTGAAGAACAGAAAGTTGCATGGGTGAGGATGTGTCAGACAAAGTTCCTCATAAAGGAACCAACAAATGATAGAACTGACAGCTTGTCTAGAGCTGCCAAACTGGGATGGCCAGCCTGGAAACATGTGAGTGATGGTCATTCATTATAAAAGCACAGTCTCACTTTTTAACAGCAGGAACTTTTAACACACCTATTTTACAAATGTGTGGAGATTCCACTCTTGAGTGGGACACCCTTCAAGGTTGCTCCTCAAACTGAGCAAAAGAGTTCTGCCCATAGTAATTGCTGTGAGTGAGTAGCATCAATCTCTGCTTAATAATTGTTTTGCTACCTCTAGCATAGTTGCTTCAATATGGCTTAAAAAATTGTGCCGTGTACTAGTAGTTATAGCTGCCTATATTGAACAGAAATGCTTCTGATTAAGGTAGTTTAGTTTAATCATTATTATGATAAATTCAAATAAAAAAAATTTCTATATTGGTTTACAGTCCTTTGTCCTGCAGGACAAAGTTGCCCAAAGATTCAATTGCATCTATGCAATGCTTTAGATAGAAACTGTTTACCTAATCTTGGACTCTGATTTAATGCAGTTGCACCTACACTCCTCCCTGAGACAGAGTCTAGAAAGCAAGGGGGTCCTTAATAAATCTTAAGGTTCAACAGGAGGACTCCTCTAATAAACCTTGCCTGAAGCCTCCATTCAGCCTGTGACACTGACAAAAATGCACATTATCACTGCATGAGAATAACCATGCAAATTTAGTGCCTAATGAGTCTGGGCCTTTCAGATGTTTCTCTTTACAATAAAAAAATTACTTTGATGATATGCCGTCAGACTGGTTGGCATGGTCTTCAATAAGTAATTTTTGGTAAGCACAACTATTGCCATGTAGTGGTGTGTGCTTTCAGCTAATGCATCCAGTAGGTGCAAGGCTCCTGGCTGTTAACCTCCTGCTCCTGCATTTTTAGTGTTCATCATGGTTTCTCTAATGAAGAGATAAGCATGAAACAAGGAGCCTTGAAAAATTTTTGCATGAAAGATATGGTTTTGGGAGTGTTTCCATGGCTTTTGGTTGCCTGAGGCCTCATATGCAGAAAGGACTTGGGCAATGTCAGAAATACCTGTACAAATCCTATCCTTCAGCACCCGCTAGCAGTTTTGGAGCCTTTTGGTCTCTTAGAGCTCAATCTCATTATTGAATAGCACAATTAAAGACTATCAACTAGTTTCATCCTTTGCCTCGTCTGCAGAACAAGCACCATGGGGAGAGGAGTTACATGAGTAGTGGCAACTAGATTTCCTTCCAACTCTTGTGGAGACCACAGTGGAAGCACAGATAATGACCTTGGAGCTCTTCACATTTACTGTCCCTGATGAGATGCAGACAGAACAGTATAAAACTGGTGGTCTTTAGACCTAGAGTGCTTACTAAATAGTCTGCCAGATTGTTTTTTAATAATTTAATCTGCAAAATATAAAATCCAATGAAGAAGCCATTTCTTCAATTTTATGGTGGTTTTCTTCTGTTATGGAAAGAATAAGTTTATTTTTCTTTCAATAAATGATGTAAATGTTACAAATGAAATCTCTATTAGAAAACTCTGTATTTTCTTTTTTTTTCCTATTGAACCTGAAAATACTGCTTCTCTAATTTGATATGAAAGCTGTCCTGTGGTTGGAAGCTGTACTACTCCTTCACAGCTCCTTCCTTGTGAAAGTGGCCATTCCTCAATTTTTTTCCTATATAGGCTGGTGTCTCAAAAATTAACAGGATCCCCTTTGTTTAGTGTTTTACTTCAAGTCTGTGTGAATGTCAATGAGAGATCTCCAGAGAGGTGAAAGCTTTCTCATGAGATAAAATGGCCATCAACTAAGTTGATAAAAGTCTCTATACATCAAGTTTAGTTGGTTTATTAAAAAATAACATGCAATTAAAAACTAGAGTAAATAGATTATTTTAGCTCACTTGTTGAAGTAAATTTTGTTAATGACATTAAATACATGTGGTAGTAACGCTTTCTGTAACTTATTAAAAAAATTGTCTGAGATTGATATTTAACCAAATTTACCAGCCACTGGTCACTATAATTTCTGATACCATGAACACTTTGCCTTATATGATTTATGTACTGCATATAAATAGGTAGATATGATAAATTAAAAAAGAATGTAATGTAATTGCATGAGGTGGTTTTGAGAAACAACTAGCTACTATAATTATTCATACAGGAAAAACTCTGTGAAACAAAGCAATCTATCTCTGAATTGTGTGTAAAAATTTTAAAAATTGGTCATGTGTGAATGTAAAATTTTTTTTTCTCTAAATTTTATTATTTTTTTGGATATGATCTCTCATATCCACTGAAAAGTCCCAAAAATGCAGTCCTCCCTGTTTCAATACCCTGTTCAGATTTTGCCATTGGTACTAGATCATTGTCTTGAAATAGCTATTATTATAGTTTGTGATCAGCAAAAGGGTGTCTCCTCTACTGCAGCCTTTGTGCTGTATACCAGCATAAAAGCTTCCACAGAACAGAGTAAGCCACAGGCCATGGAGCACCCAGCTTCCCATGAAAGGGTTTTAACTTCCCATGAAAAGGCCTCTGGGCACCATTTCAGAGGACTGTATTGATAAATTTCACCCTTCATGGTGTTTTTTCTTCTAGCTTCAGGGAACATTTTGTCTATATCTACACCTTGACTTGCATCCATAATTCTCTTTGAAGCCTAGATACCCTGCACATCTCTACCACATAGAGCTCCATCCCTAAGTTATTGCCCAAGTTATTGTAATGAACTCATAATGTACAACATTGTATGTTGCTGCTTTTGTCTTGCAATCTTCTTATATCCTGGTACAGCAATTGTAAAGCCAGGAGAGGTCCTGGTGAAAGAGAGGAAGAAATTTTCTGCATCTGGCTTTGTTGCTGTAGATCTGCATAAAAGTCAGTTAAATACATTACAGTTGATTTGTTTGACTGATTAATATAAAAAGAAAATAATATAACATTCAAAATAAACATGAGGAATTTCTTATGGGCTGTGTTAATTGCTCATATTATTAGTTACATTTAGGTAGAAAAACCATCTTACCTATTCTGTGTCATGTTCTGGAATTCTGATTCAAGAGTTCTGAGTTTTAATTTTCTGCAGGTTTTTTTTTTCAGGGATAGTATTTCTAAATGGTATATTGCATCATTTATAATGACAGCTTGCTTGGATCTTTATTAGAAACATCTTAAAATAGCGTATATTATCAACAAAATCCTTCTGATTATGGTGAAATATAGAGCTTTACTTTAATATTTTAGGAGCATGAGTACTAAAATGTCCTATTATATTCAAACTAAACTGATCCTACATTTCTCATGTTGCATCTTAACAAAAGTTTGTGCTGAGGCTCAGGTAATGTATTTGATCCAAATTTCTCAACAATCATCTCAAGCATATACACGTTTTTCATCATTAAAAATACAGGTTGACATTGGTTGCTCTCATCTGTCTCTTTGCAGCATGGAGATCCCAGATTTGTATCTGTGTCCACAGCTAAATTATCACAAGTCATTTTAAAATAGCCATTTTGTCTCACAGCTATCTTTACTCTAGTGTACTGTAAAGCCCAGATTACTTTCCTATACTAGTTTACCAAGTATTGTGCTACCAGGATTGCTTCTTCTCCTGTTTAACTGAACATCTCTCTTTATTTAAATTTCTTTGTTGGCTCCCAATTTCCTTTTACATCAAGTTCAATCTCATGCTTTGCCTTCATCCTTAATATTTCACCTATTTTTTTTCTCAGCTTGTTTACCTGTCTCTCACCTGTAGCTCTTTGTACTGGAAGTTCTAAATGCTTCTTTAGGTAAGCAAGATCTGTGTAATGTGCAACCTGGGATGATTGAAGATTCTCTCATATTTTCACTTCATGTTTGCATTTTATGCTGGTACTAATGATTCTCATTTTAGAAAGTGCATTGAAATCTAAATATTAAAAAGACTGTAATACTCAACTATTATTTAATTTTAATTTTAATTGCAGATTCCTCATCAGGGCACTAGTTATAAGATCTAATATTAAGCTTGTTCTATTCAGAGTTGTATACAAAGACACCTAGAGGAGAGCTGAATCCCTTACTCTGAATTTCATTATATCTTGTATTTTCTAGTTGATTTTTTCTTTCTTGCAATGGGTAGCTGTCATAGCAAATGATCAGAGAACACTTGGATGCTGAGACTACTGAGGTTTTCCAAAATGAGAAAGTTCAAAAGTGAGCTATACATAATCCACTATCTTTGAGTGAGGAAGTCACTCTCCATTACCTAAGTCTGACAAGAGCCTGGTTGTATAGGGTATCATGCCTCCATGAAGAAATAATCAGGAACTTAATCCAGGCTGTTGTAGATCATACTGGCCTTGTGTTATTACATTTGTTTCCCTCAAAAGACTTGGCATTCTGAATATTTGCAGTGACATTCTTACAGTAAGTGTATTCTCAACATCTGTATTATGGTAACTGGGTTTTGCAATACTGTTGGGCAGTGGAGTCCTGGATCATTTCAAGAAATTGGGAAATTCAGTTTATAAAGTCCAACTACCTGAATTCAATGTTGAGCATGCTTAGCTATGCAAGGAGACAGAGCCTTTCGTGTGGTCCCCTGAAATCGACACTTTACCAAGACAAAGTATACTTTTCTTCCTTTGGATAATGCAAGGTTTTATTTAATGTGGTAAATTTATGATCTGAGAGGAATGTGCATGTTTTATAAAATAGATTAAGGGATTGCTAAGCGAAAAAAAAAACAAAGTACATTTCCTTCTTAAAAATCAGTGCTATTTTATGAAGATTTTTAAATGTAAAAACACTTTGGTTGTCATGTGAGCTATCTGCTGTGCTCGGCTTGCCAGTTTCTTTAGACTGGAAAGCCTGTGGCACTAAAGGACATGTACAGCTCTGATCCTAAGGTCATTATATATGAGGACTAAATTAAAGGGAAGAATAAAAAGAGGAAGAATCAGGAGGAGGAAGAGCATTTGCACTGAATAATTTCATGATATAAAAGAAAATAGGACTGTTTTTCCTGTTTTTCTAAACTGAGAGAAATATTTCATAGCAATAACCTTTGCAATTTTCAACCGTCAATTTTAAAAAATATTTAGTGTCATTTTTCTAGTATGCAATCAATGCTGAATGCTTATAAGTTTTTATATGTAGTTAAAATTTATTGTTTCCAGTTTCCTCTGCATATTATATGTTTTACAAGTATGCTTTTCTTTAAAAGTTATTAATCTTCAGTGACTTTTGTTGTTTTCTACACAGAAATGGCTTGACAAATTCAATACCATGACTGGAACTTAAGTCTCCAGGGAGGTGACATATTTCAAGTCAATAATACATAGGCTAAACATTTACACAATTGACCAAAATGATTCCTTTAGTCCCATTATGGCATCTTGAAACCCCTTTACTGCATGTCTGCACAGCTGGTCCAAGCATCTCTGAAGCTAGTTTTGTTAACTGAGTCAATAAATTACTATTTCAAAGAGTCATTAAGTAAAAGCTATCTGAGCTTTTGAGGCAAGTAGATTTTATGCCCTGTATGTAAGTTCTACAAGAGACTTTGAGCTGCACAACGCTTCATAATAGTTAACAGTACTGAATTTGATTTACTACCATAGAAAATGCGTGGTGCTCTGAGTAAGAATTAACCCAATCCTTGAACAAACCCAAAGATGTTTTTACCAGTGGTTAGTGTTTCATGCAATTACTGAAATGAGTGTTATAAAGAGTTTTTTTACAGTCTTTGCTTAACATAAGCTGACCAATGTACATCAAGTGTAGGACATTTAATATAGATGGACATCTGGAGTTCTCTCCTTGTAAAGGATTAGAAAAATTGAGAAAGATCCAAAACTGAGATGAATGCAATTTAAAGAATTATTTCCTTGAGCTAGAATTGTTGTTTTTTTATAGATTATATAATTACACTGCGAGGTCATCACTGACCTAAATATTTATTTTATAGAAGTTAGCATTGATACCAGGTTCAGAGAGAGAAATTATGAAAGTTTTGAACATGCTGAACTAGTTCACAGAAATTATGGAATTTATAATATATTTGTGAACTGCATCATGGAACTTATAATCATCCATGCCCCAAGGCATATCCGTGCCCCAAGGTATACTTCTCTTATGGTTTTTCAAATATTCAGTACTTTCAAACATTAGATGAAGTCCATTCTCAATCATCTCTTTTTGAAGCTGAGCAGGTCCAGCTCTTCATCCCATCTTTGTAAGAAAGGTGCTCCAGTCCACATACCAAAAGTCAAATAATATACTGAAGCATTTTAAAACCAGTAATAGTCCTGTCAGAATCATACCTATTGAAAAAAATCTTATTCTGACAGTCTGTGTTTAGTTTCTGGCAATTAACCAGCACTCTCTTATCTCCAGCACCTGATTTTTAGTGTCAGAGGTTATACTGAGGTTTCATATACTTCTGCCTGTGCATGTCTTAAAACAACTGCAAAGATGTTTCAAGTAACCAATACCAACAGATCAGCTAAAATAGGATCCTACAATCGTGAAGAATGTCTTCTAAAAGTTTATTGGTATACATGCTCATTCACTTTTTATGGTGGATTTTCATGGCTCAAAATCATGGTTGGAGCACAATTACCACTACAGCTCTTATTTCTTTTTATGCTCAAAGTTGCAGTTGATTATGTGATTGCCGTATATAGCATACCAATAGAGCTGAAATTAAAGTTTTCAAGACATTTTATCAATTAAATCACTTTATAGTTCAAGATAAAAACAAGAACTGTGCTATATTTTATGCAAATTTGGTTTAATTCACCTGACCTACTTGTTATTATTCTACTTGAAGTCGGAGACATTAAAAATGGCTGTTTGGGAAGGGGATAGTAGGAAATTAAATAGGTAGACCTTCAGTACTTTCAATGCACATGATAGGTCCTTAGAAAAAATCAGGGGGTGGATTAAACATGAAAGGAACCACTCTAGATTTTTTTTCCCTGTGTCCAGAGCATAGATCCTTGTCTCTTCCCATTGACAACCCCTGCAAAATTCCCAGCACACCAAACCTAGGGTGAATAAAGTTTTTGCTGTAGATGAGGAAGCTACAGGGCAGACAGCAGCTTCCCAAGGAGATGCACTGATTGCAGTAGAAGCATGCAGCAAGTGTAGAACTGAGACAGTTTGAGTTTGTCTTAATAACTAATTGTGAAAGAGGTATAATGAGAAGTGGATAAGCCCCAGCATGTGTGTTTGGGGTTTCACCCTTTATTTGTGCATATTTTTCCTGTTGTGTCCTCCGACATCAGATCCTGTATGCAGAATCCCAAACCACAGAGCCTCAGGAGTTCTGAGTCTCTCATCTTCTGTCCAGTTATGCCCTGCTCTGGGTGGTGCTGTGATGCCTTTCAGGCAGTAGGGCTCCCAACAGCAAGCCTTTGACCACAGTTGTGAGTGCACATATGTAACACAACAGATATCTAAGAGACCAATTTTGCATGAAGAAGAAGGACCTTTGCAATATATGGCAGTATGCATGGTACTTTTTTGGATAATCAAGATGATGCTATCAAGAGGCATATACTTAAGTGGAAAATGCTGCAAAACAGAAAGTAAATGTAATTCTTTTCTCAGGGACCTTGAAACCTTTTCCTTGATGCCCTTATACTGCTGAACACAAAAATATGATAAGTCTGAAAATCAGATTTCCTTTTTTTAGCTGGTATATTGTTTGTGCCTGTTTGAAGTAGTAGTACTCAGGAATTCAGAAATGAAATAAAATTATTTCTTAGAGACTGCACTGAAATATGCTTATGCATAATAATGGCTTTGGGCTATAATTTGTACTTAATGGAACTTCATCTTAGTTCTAGTAGATGGACCTGGGCCATTGGTTATGATTGGTCCAGAGGAATCTTTAGTTTGTAGGCTTGTGGCTCAATGCAAGGTCAAATGAGACCGTGCTGAAACTGCGAAATGGAAAACAAAAGCACATGGTAGCCAGATTATTGCCCTTGACTGACATTATGCAGAGCAAGACGCTTTTGCACAGTTCCAGAGGTCCTGACCTATGAAAGACTGAATGCTTTAGTTACTGAGCTAGTACCAAAATAATAGCTCTCCTTAAGAGAAAAAATAATCACACTGAGTTAATCCTGAATACCTATGTAAAAAAATTGGTGGCCAGTGAAGTTTCATGTCATCAAGTACTGAAACCTAAAGAAGTGCACCTAATGAATGGAAGATTTTGCATTTGTTGAGATATTCCTGTCTTCTAAACCTGTTAGAGGAGCACTAGCACAATTGTGATACTAATTTGTGATAGGTCAGGACTTCCTGAAAAACCTCAAAGTTTTGAGGCTCAAGAAACATTTCTAAAAATGAATTAAATCCTTGAAATTTAAAGTCTAACAGTTTAAGGGAAATGCTTAGTAGTTATTGACTCAGACACATGAAGAAATTACACTCTTCCATGTACAATTTAAAAGCATAATATTTGAAAGCTATCTACCATAAAGAAAAGTTTTTCTTCAAAAGCATTATTTAAAAAAATGGGGAAGAAATCTTTATGGATGAAAATGAAACTGAATGACAATCTCTCTTTTTCTTGTTTAGGAGTCTGAAGATAATATAATTATTAAAAAATATCAGGAAATGTTGAGTTCTATTTCCAAAGAAATAAAATTAGTAAGTAAATTTCTCTTAGGCTAATACTACTGAATATGTAAACCATGAGGGTAAAGGTAAGTACAAAGATGACAGGCCAGAGGTTAAAGATGGAGGGAAGTTAGAGGCATAGGAGAAAATTACTGCTTCTGTTTTCAGTACAGCTACTGACTTTGAGCATGGGAGTGAAAACACAGCTAATGAGAATGGAGGACAGACAAAAGCAAGTAACATATGAAAAGAAAAGCTCTGAGAGCTTGACGCAAGAAAAATTGAGGCTCTGGCTCACAGTGAATCAAATTGTAGGTCAGTCAGAATTTTTTAACAAATCTATGAGCTTATGAATAACTTTTGTTAACAGTGAATCTCTAATATCACTGCATCTGCTGGAAAATGAAGCTGGAGTGACTCAGCAGCTCATTTTCAAAACAGAGTGTGTGTTTTTAAGAACTCTTTCTCAGGAAAGCAAACTGATGACATGGACATGAAAAGAAAGTGTAGTACTAGAGCATAGCTCATCAAAGACAACTCATGTCTGAATAATAGATTATCCATCTTTGATTAAAATAAATAATTCCTTAAATAAAGGGAGGCAGTAAATGTGTTTGCCACAAAATGTTTAATCTGTGTCTTCACTGGAAAATGTTAGTCAAATTGGAATAGGAACTCAGTAAAATATATAGTAGAGAAGAAAATGCAGAACGTGCTGTGACAAAAGATGAAATTTGAGGCTTAAGAGAAGTTTCCAGGACTTTAAGGATTTGTCTATGGATCAATTTTGATCAATATTTTGACAATTGTATTAATATTTAAAGTGTTATTACTGATTTAGAAACATTTGATTCATTGTCAATATAAATCAATTTTTAACTAGAAATAAATAGAGTTATGCTAGCAACAGGAAAAAGATAAATTACCAAGGGCCTGATATGAGTTTAAGCCAGTATTAGGGAAGTCAAGTGAAAGGTAATGTCCAAACATATAACTCTAACCTCACAGTGGGTACAATTCTAGCTGCAGAAGTGCTTTAACTGCCTCATTATTTTGTAGCAGGATCTTACCATTCCCTAGGGTGCCTTCTTTTTGCTTGTGCTGAGCATCTTTTTGCACTTTGTGAAAGGAGCACCATTAATTAACCATGCAGTAATTCCTTTACTGAAACGCTTGTACGTCGTATGTGTTATGACCCACTGATAAAAGCAATTTACATAGATAGTAAATGGGCTTATTTATTTATTTAAATATAAAGCATAGAAACCATGCAGGCAGCAGGGTCTATATTAATTTCCTGCAGAATGCCACTTTGTATCTTGTCATGTTCTTACTTTCCTTACGTACCTGCTTTTCCCCTCTGACTGGGAGAGCTGTGAACACCTTACTGCACAGCTCTACAAAGCTGCTGGATACTGGGTTAGGCCTCATTATAGTCTTGCTAGCAAGGGCACTCTCCTGGGAGGGGAGCAGTGGGTACCAGAGTTTGCTCAGCAGGAGCAGGACAATGCACCCAGCCCCTCCTCTCTTCGCTGTCAGAGTAATGAGCACCATCATACACTACTCACAAAGCTGGGCTTCAGCTGACTGAATGTCATGCAGCTCTTTAGGAAAACATTACAAGCATCATATCTGGGAAGAGATTCCGGGTCAATGGTTTACAGCTGGATGACAACACCTCCCAGCACTCCTGCATGAGGACCATCAGATTTTAAAAAACACCCCTTTGCTCGGCAGTTCTTTCTCTTGTCTTGGACTTTGGATCTCATTTTAATAATTTTATCAACTCCTTGGTGTTTACTAAGGAATCTAACCACTTAACCAGGAGTTGTGGCTCACTGTAGGGTGTTTTCAGATGCCTCAGTCTTTTCTTGAATCTAGTCTTTGTAGAAGATTAACTGTAATATGGACAGGTTTGGAAAATGGCAGGCAAGAAGATCTGGATGTTATTGACCGGTAAATGTGCTGAACCACTAACATGATATAAAAAAAATAAATGCAGTTTTAAGTATTATTATTACATGGTATTTCTGGTAGAAAAAGTAGTACAGGAACAATAATGCATTTATGCTTTGCACTAATAATAGTGCATTCAAGGCTGGTGCAATTATCATGTTTCAAAAACTTTTAAGATGGAGCTTCGCCATTAAGTGAAAATCTCTCTGTGCATGCTTATCTCTCATCCCAGGGCCTTAACAGAGAAGCTATTTTCTACAATTCCCCAAAACACATTTCAAATGTGTGGTCAGAATAATTTATCTGCCTCACTCGCTTGGGCGAGGCAAGGATGCCCTCATTCTTAGTAAAGTAATTTTGATGTTCATTGTAAGCTTGACAATTATTTGGGAAGTAAAGCTCTTCCGGGAATGGGGCTTGAACATATCCTCCTAGAACCAAAACTTCCCTGGTCCACAGGAAATGTTCTAAGAACTAGGTGACTCTGTAGTCCTGTGTGGGAACAGTGACACTTTGTCAAGTGAAAGAAAGGTACTATATCACAGGTGAACTTGATGGACTTAAAGGCTGTTTCCAGCATAAGGGATTCTGTGATTCTAACTGACTCCTTGGTTCTAACACTAAAAAACTGCAAAAAACACAGAGGAAAAATGAAGTTCAATATCACCATCATAAAATTCAAACTAAGCCAAAGATTTTATGTTTTTTTCTTTTTAGTTTTGAGAGTAAAAGAACAGTTTTCTAATAACATAAGGTTTTCAGTACTTGGAACACTATGGACACATTAGTGCAACTAATAGAATAAATCTAACTGAGAATTACTAAATTAGAGAAAAGTAGATGGAATTTGCTTAATTAGTATAGAAAGTTTTGAATAACATCTCCAGTGGCCCAATTATGGTTCAGGAGATATTAGAAGACATCCTTAAAATAAAACAATTAATTACTTTAAGTTGAATATCAGTTGATTCCACCAAGTAATTAGTTTTATTCCTAGTACAACAATCCAAATTAGAAACATCAAATATGTGGGGGAAGAAAGAATAATCAAAATATTCTAAAAGCAGCTTTGAATAAAAGAAAATATCACAAGTTTCTCCAGCTGGATAGAGGCACATTAAAGACTGGTAGAAAAAAATTATTTTAGGAAGATACTTACAAGAGAATATCAGTAAAGTCCACTAAATTTGGAAATGAATCAGCATGTTACCTATTCCCATGCTGAGTAGATGATGTCAATGTTTTGTAGCTACCAGAGATTTTTAAACTTTGATTTCTCAAAGCATAAGACAGTTCCAACAATGTTTCTGAACTCTGGCCTTGTGGTCAAACTCTCTTCAGTTTGCTGCTGCAGACTAAAATAACTCCAGTAGATTTATTTTGGATGTACTCTTGGGAAGGGGAGCGTTTCTAACCCTGAGTGTCAGGTAGCCTGATATGATTACTTCTTAAAAATTTTTGATCTCTCCCACTTCTTTTCTTTTGGATGTAATGATTGTAGGTTTTGCTAATTAAATTTGTAATGAATCTATTTCATGTGATTGTAAAAATGTCTTTAGGTATGCAGTCAGTTGAAACTCAGTGAATGGAGGTTCAGCAAAACCTTCTGCATTAAATGTTTACTTCAAAATAGGCAACATCTCTGGACAACTGTACTCGTGATCCCAGCAGCCTACATATGCAAAACCTACCTGAGAATTTATATGGCAAGTCTAGGATCCTTATAGTAAAATAGTAATAGATGCTAGTAACAGAAGTAAGATAAAAGAAAAAAATGTTTTGGAACCGGATTCAAGGTGTTTATAAGTCTTCTTATACCTTTTATAAAGGTACTCAGAATTATTGAAATTTTTATTGCTATTATGTTCCTATATTTGGATCCAGGAGGTTGAGTTAAAGTTCTAGTTTTTAAAATTAACTTACAGACTGGATTTCATGCTAGTAAACGGTCAATGAATAGAAAAGTGCCAGGAACTACAGACCAAGGAAAGCAGGGCTACAGAAGTAGGAAGTGGGCTTATTCTGAGATTAATGATTTGAAGTTATATTTTTATGTTCTGGAAGTTTTGTTAATGTTGAATTTGATGAATTCTTTCTCAAAAGGACTGAGAAATAAAATTTCCTTGGAAATTAAATATTTTATAAGGTCAGGAAGATTTAAAAATATTTGTAACAAAATGAAATAGTTTTCTGGTTTTTTTTTTATTTTTAATTATTTTTTCTCCATGAGAAATGAAAGTTTCTGCATTTACTTTTGAGAAACTCAGTCTTGGACAACTACAAAAAAAAAAAAAAAGGCAGTTTCTTTTAAGAGCTAATGATCCCCACACATTGAAACATCATAGTGCTATTAAAAGGTATTAGTTTGAAGAGAATATAATCTGGGAATTAAGACAGGAGTAATTAAGAGCTTTTTCATCAAAAATGCGGAAAGGCAAAGGCCACAGGCCAGGCTGGCCCCCCTGACCACCAACCCTGCCTGATGGCAGATGGGCTGGGGTCTCCTGCCTGAGAGGGACCCTCAGAGGGAAGCTCTCTCCAGCCTGTTCTGCTTTGTGTTCTCCTGGCTGGACCCCAGTCCTGGCTCACCCCTCTCCCTGCCTGGGATATTGTTGGATGTTAGTAGTCCCTGGTTCTCTCTCCCATGCTCAGTGCCCATGGGATGGAAGCAACTGGCAAGGGCGTCAGCGCTGCTCCCAGCTCCAGGTTCCCCTGAGCCAAGGGAGTAGCTGGCCATCACAGTGTTTCTGCTTTTAACTGGTCTGTGGAAAAATCCTGGTGTCCAGGACAGAAAGTGGAATTTTTAAAAAACATGATATGTGAGAGCAGACATTCAAAAGCAAAGCATAAATGTTGGAATTTGAGTTGTGAAATGTGAAGGCTTGTGCAGCTGCCAAAGACTGAGCTGAGAGACTGAAAGGAGCAGAGCAGGTTCAGCACTTGGAAAAAACATCAGCACAATGCTCACTAATGCGTTAGCTTCTTCAGAGCTGCAGAAATTTCTTTCTGGCAGGTGAAATTCTATTAGTTAAGTTAAATTCTGTTAGCTAGCAGCTGAGTTATGCTTTGCCTTGTGATAAACTATCAGCTGCTGTTGCCAAGGGTGTCAATTGAGGCCTATATATGCATTTCTTGAGGGACACCTGTAGGCTTGTGAGCTCCTCTGTGGAGAGCAAAAGGCAGTGTAACTATCAGAAACCACCCAAAAAACCCCACTGGAGTTTCCCATGAACAGTTAGCAGAAATCTATGCCACCAACTTCATTTCAGTAAAGACTTCTCAATATGTTAATATCTGTTCAGAAAAGATCACAGTGAAAGCATTATCTGTCCAGGCAGCAGATGCACAGTCTTACACCTCCTACCATAAACCTAATTGCTTATGTAATTTTTCTATCAGAAAATTAGAATCAGATTTCAAATATTTGCGTTAGCTAGTGTAGGAAGGAAGAATAAAGGCAGTATAAAAATATTTAGGACAGTTACTAGGATACTCTGATCTTTTTGTAAGTTGATTTAACAGATCTAGTATAATGTTATTTTTTAGAATTATAGAATATCTTGAGTTGGAAATGATCCACCAGGATCATCAAGTTCCTGTGCAGGAAACCCCAGGAATCACACCAAAATGATAATTCGGAATAAATTATCATAGATTAAGAAATTTCGAAATAGTTATGATAAAAGAGCATCACATGAGAATGATAACCTGCATGGTAAAGGAATGAAAGTGGGAAAAAATATTTCAGCTGAGGTCTTTTAAGATCTGCAAAGATGGTCCTGCACTTAGATTTCCATCCATGCAACACTCGTTGCAGGGTTAATGCATGTGGCACACATGGAAGTCATAGCAGCTAATAGAAACTTGTGGAGTTTTCTTGGAGCTTTAAATCCAAATAGTGTAAATCTATTTTATAAATTTCTTTTAAGCCACACGATAACCATCTCATAGATTTTAATTGAATCTGCTACATGCTATTAGATTAATGGAATGGCCTTGGGTATCTTTTTAAGAGGATGACATCATTAGTCAATACTTTGTTCATCAAGATGCTGCCAGTGAATGTTAAGGACACAAGATTTTGGCAAATGGGATTGTCTGAAGCTGTGCTGAAACTCAGCTGTTCCATATTAAATGTGTTTCTCCATGCTTCCTGATGTGTGTGTTTCAAAACTGGACTCTGTCAAGAGATGCAAATAATTTCTTGTCAAAGATCTACCAGAAGGCTTCCTCTGAACTTGCCAAGGAATTGACTGCACTAATGAAACATCAACATCACTAAAATATTATTATCCAAGGATTATACACTTTTCTTTTTACAATATAAAACCAATTTTAATTTCAGTACAAGTTATGCAGTACCAACCATAAAGCATTAAACAAAGAATTAATTTGTGTTCCTTCTGCACTTATCAGTCATTGACTAATTAGTTTCTCTCTCAGGTTCTAAGTGACTCTTAGAAAGAAGAATCTCTTGAGGATACAAAGGTTAATTTTGAAGTGATTGCAAATATTCAGCTAACATTATAATTAATAGCAATATTTAAAGCACAGCAGTCATCTCCCATCCCTGTAAGGAGCATTTGCTAATTAGAGAGACTATTGGAATTTTTCAGGATATTTAATTTTTCACTCTCCAATCAAGTGAGCTCATGAATCTGGGAGAAATGTTAAACCACTTCATGTTCTTAAGCATCTAAACAAATAAATCTTATGTACTTAATTTTATGCCAATAACTCCTTAAACACTTTATAAAATACTGGGCAGATTGTGCTATTACATACGCATAAATCTTCCATGGATTCACAAACATTTTTTATGCTATTAACAAATAAAACCAAAATTACTTCTAGGCCTACTGATTGCAAAGAATAATTTACCCACCAGAGAAATTAATTTCTGTTCTGATTTGAGGTGGGATAAAGTTAATTCCTTCAGAGTTGTTATTATGGGGCTCTGTTTTGGGTTTGTGCTGAAAACAGTGTTGATAACACAGAGATGTTTCTTACTGCTGAGCAGTGCTTCCATGGAGTCAAAGTTTTTTCCCTCATCACCTCACCAGCAAGGAGACAGGATGCACAGGGGACTGGGAGGAGACACAGCCATGACAGCTGGCCACAGGGATATCCTAGCCCATGTGGAGTCATGCCCAATAATAAAAGCTGCAGGAAGAAGAAAGAAGGGCGTGAGAGTCAGAGTAGTGATGTCATTGCATTTGATGGAGCCTCCTGCCTACTCATGAAAAGTGGTGAAAGAAGTCCTTGGTTTTCTTGGTAGCTTTTGTTTTACCTGTTGAATTGTCTTTGTCTCAACCCATGAGGTTTCTCAGTCTTACCCTTCCGATTCTCTCCCCCATTCAACTGAAAGGGGAGTAAATGAGTGGTGGTGCTTAGATTCTCACTGGGTTTAAACAATGAAATTTTTCTACTAGCAACAGAAATGAGTACCAAGTAAATCAAATTGTGACATTGGGCCTAGTATAACATAAAATATACTCAATATTTCAAAATGGAAAATTTTATGTCAGATAAAATGAGTTGCAGAAATAAAGAAATTAGCTTATTTATTATACTTCATAAAATTGCTATGGGAATTTCTGACCATGGTCAGGTTAGGATACAACATATTTTATTCAAATATGGTATGGTTGTATTGAACTTAAACCACACCTAAAATGGAAAATATCTTTCTTTCTTTTTGACATGTAAATGTCTTTTGAATGAATGCAGGGAGGCCCCAAACATGAACTCTGCTCTGAGAGCTGTTAGTAATTTAGCTTTAGGTGATCAAGTCTCCAGCAAACAAAAGCATTCCAAATTTTCATTCCAAATTAGGATTCTCAAAGAAGAAAAACCTTTAACACTGACATATTTCTGGCAATTGTTAGTCTGCATTCCTTACTGAAGGGGTGCTTGTGTTGCATCTGTTAGGATTGACAGACATATAACAGTAAAGCAGAGAGCAGATGTAGCCATAATTTGTCAGTAGTTTATAAATGAGCAGCATTTTGCACAGAACATTTTGGTTTGTCCCCATCCACCACCCTCCCTGCAGATGATCTTTATTAAAAATACACAGTTATTTATATTTACATGCCATCATTTAAATAACTAGTTCAAACTGTTTTATTATTATTTGCTGTCTGGAAAAAATCATAAAAGGGGTGAGTGTCAAAAGTTGTTTGCAATGGTCTTTTTTGCACATTTTATATCCTTGGCAGAGTAAGAAATAGCCATGAAATGTGTGCATGCTTGACTAATACGAGTCTTATCAGAACCTTTGTGTGGAAAGGTCTTTTTCTGATTAATAGCAAATCAATTTGAAAAGGTAATAATCTTTTTTAATGTCAAATAGAAAGACAAAGCTTGAAATACATATTTTTTTGTAACATTTTAAAGTTCAACCAGAAACTCCAATAGGAGAAGGGCTGCTCAAAACATAATTTCTTACATTAATTTTTGTTGGGTTTTTTTTTCTGGACTCATAAAATATATCTGGTCTTGTTTTTAACAAGTGGTTTTTTAAACAGTCATAAATGCTGAGAACTGAGTAAAAATTTACATAATATCAAAGCTGAATTTAAATTTGCTACTTAGAGAAAGGATGGAGTTTGTATACTAATTATTTTGAATGTTGCATGCATATGGAAGACATCTGCTGGAATCTGACCTTTTTTGTAAACCCTGTATTATAATATGCCTCTGAAACTTACAGCATTGTTTGTTAACAGTAAAAAACAAAAATAAAAAGAAATGTTATTTCCATGGGGAATTAATAATTTGTCTCAGGAATGAAGCATATCACTAAATTATAACTACTGAAATATCTATTTTATTAATTTGGAATTGCAATTTCTGGTCCTTTTTTCCTGAACTGTAGGATCTACTCTGAAGCATGGGAAATCAATATCCTTTAATTGGGCTTTAGCTTTGAAGTAACATGAGAAAGAAACTACTATTCAGGAGAAGACCAAATATCAGACTCTTCATTGCACTGCTTTTATGGGACAGAAAAATGTATTTTGTGTGTTTGTATTAGGCCTTCCTAGATAATCCTTTTCTGAATCCTTCACTAATATAAATATTTTTCTTCATATTGACTGAAACATTTAGTCTAGAACACTACTGTCCCAGTTACAAGTGTGAAGAGATTTGTGCTAATGTTTCAGGAAAAGGTAGAACCTTACCTGAGCAGAGCTGTATGGCTAGGTGGGAAAGAAATGGATCTAAGATACTTCAAGCAGCAAGTTCAGAGCTGTGATTAAAAAATTCTGATTTAGTTGTCTCTTACTCTTCTACAACACAGAATGGCTTGGGTAACCAAATGTCCGGTCAATACCTAATGCCTGGAGGTACTCAGAAAATCAACAAAGCAGGAATCACCTGCATAGATATCCTGCCCAAGAGATACCTGTGACGATGGATGGTATAATTGTTTTGTCACATGAAGAAGCAAAATTTTTCTAACTACTTCACTTTTAGATTTTTTCTTTACTTGTTAATTAATTTAAATCTGGGCATATTATTTTGTCTGCTGTTGCTCAATAAACTCTGTTCTATTTTATTTTTAACGGTTTGTAGCAATTGATTTATTGGAGATCACAGAAACGAGGTAGTCAAGGTTGGCAATGTTTTTCTGAGGAGATATTATTCAGAGCTCTAAGGCCAAGATGAGATGATTTTCAGAGTGGCTGGGAAGAGAAACAGGAATTGTTTGCTTTGAAGCGAAGAAAGGGGAAAATATTCTGCTGCAGAAGTTGACATTTTGTTTATTTGGCCAAATAGCTGACATTTTGTTTATTTGGCCAGGTTGCTGTATACCTTTATGGAGCCCACAGCAACATGAAGCACATTCCAATGAAGAATTTGGAGCAGCTAGAGTAATTATATCATATTGAATACGAAAAATAAGCAAGATGAGTTTTTCAAAATTTAACAGAATCTCAGTAGGTTCAAATGCCACACCAAAGGAATAAGAGTACAGTATTAGGCTGTATTGGGCTGACAGTAACAGTAACCATGAGATGCTAAGGGAAATTTAGAGCATGGTTAAGGCAGAAAGATATTTGTACCAGGAAACTTCACTTATTCCTCTGCTGGCTCTGTAACAAAAAATGCATGATGTAAACTGTACATTTTAGATCCCTTGAATGCTTATTTATTGGAAAAAAATCTGGTCAGTTAGTGAGCAAGAGGTGACATGAATCATGATTTACTTTTCTGTTGTGCAAAGGACCTATGTCTAGAATGGCTCCATGCAGCTTTTGGGGTATCAGATTCATAACACCTGAGTAGGAATGCAAAAGTACATAAAGCCAAAGCAGAAAATTTAATATGGAAATGGAGAACTACAGGAAAATGTTTATATGAATTACTTAAAAATATAAGAGAGCAAGTTAATTAGAGAGCTGAGAAGGTAAAACATTCAAAGATAGTATAAAGTTTGTTCAAAAATTCTACTTTATAGATGTGGTAAAAATATAAAGTGATCAATAGACTCTCTGAGGACAAAAGTATTTACTGAGTTAACAGCAGAGCCAAAACATTTTGCTTCTATTGAAAAGCGCAAATCTTGATTAATTTAAAAGAGTACAAATTTTGACAGGTTAAATTTTTTTTTTTTAATCGAGACATAATTTGAGTTCCATCTAATTTTTTTTAAAAAAGTGTAAAAATAATTTTAATTATTTTAAATTATAGGGAAATTATAGCTATAAATTAAGATGCTGCTTCACTGAAATGCTTCACTCACCATTCTGTATAGAAAATGGATATCAAGAATAATATTAAATTAATCTTACATAAGAGATTTTAGAAAAAAAATCAATACAATGATTGGTAGGAAAGCACCATGAGTGAATAACATGCAATCTAAAGAGAACCAATTATAAAAATGCTGAACTACTAATTTTATGTACAACCTGCTGTCTAAATCAGCATTACCAGAATTATTGCAGATTCTTCTTTGAAAACATAAGGTCAAAATTCAGCTGTGCCTCAAAAATCTAATACAGTGTCAGGAATCATTGGGAAAATAATTAAGGAGAAAGAACAGTTCTGAAAATTGGTTTATAAGACAACGAGGCGCTCAAATGTAAAATATTGAGTGATGCATTAGTCAATCCATATCAAAATTGATTTAGTAGGCTTAGAAAAGTTAGAAAGAATGGTTCTTATCCAAAGTGAGATTACAGACTAGAACTGTGAAACTAGTGAAAAGAAAAGGAAAAGAGTTGAAGTCAAAATATTTCACTTTGAAATTTTCTGAATGGAACTATTTACTTCCTTTGGCTTCATAATTACAATTTCTGAAACCATGCAGCAAAAAAATTGAATATTTTGGGTTTTATTTAGCCTATTTTTATTTGAGCATATAATTATGTGAGTTGTTCTAAATAGAATTTACTTATCACTTAATTTTTTTTAATTAATTGGAAAAAAAAAGCTTTTTTTTAAATCTAGTGTATGTCCAGTTGTTTAGGAAAACAAGATATCTCAGTGGTTATGAACCACTGTTATTGTACTTCTTTTTATCAAAACTGGGAGTGCCTGAAGTAGGAAAAAACAGAGGTTTTTTGAAATCTGTATTCTACAGATGTGCTATTGTCCTGAATTTTTCTCACGCTCAGTTTTGAAAAGTTTCCCATCTGCCTGGTGCTCACAATACATTCTGAGGTGTACATTGATAAATTTTTATGTTCATCCAGATGAAAAGTTTTGGGTTAGCACAAGTCCAGTTTCATTATTTACTGTCATCCTTTGACTTTCACCAATTTTACCTGAAAATTATTTATGTGCAAGAGAAAGAAGATGAAAATGCTTATTATATCACCATACAAAAGCAGAGAAACATGGGATATTTGGCCATTCCTGAAACACTGGAAGAGACATATAAAGACAGGTCAATGGCAAAGCTGCTTGTATTCACTGCCATGCCCTGGTTGTCTTCTGCCCTCCTTTTCTACTCAATTTCATAGATTTTAGACTGATGGTGGAATTTAAGTGATCTAATAAAAGAAATTTCTCCTGTGAAAACAGGAGACAATTATTTGCTATAAGGTGCAAATTCTTAATATTACAGCAACCTCTAGACGTCTGGTAGGGAGGAAAGAATAGTAGACTGCTAATGTTTTATGTGCATGACTGTAAGGTCAGCTTGTCATGGTACGGCCTGGGATTATAACAGGCTTCAGACAGCAGTGAAACAAAACCCTTTTTTCCCTTGGAAATGGAGGAAGCACTTACATAATGTCAGATATGAAACTGCAATGGTAATTGGGTATTGGAGTAGTATGGAAGAGTATATTTAAGTTTCTTTACAGGAATATTATGGTGCAAAAGTAGCCTGTTGGCACAGGTAAGCTTTGATATCAGTGGGAAAAATAACCCTTTAAAAATGGGAAATTCTCATCTTGAGCTAAACGGAAAATAAAATAAGACAGTTCTCAAAGGGATTTCAGAAAGTAATAAGTGTGGTAGGTAGCCTGCCAGAGCAACCACAGTGTTTATCTTTCCCCTGTTTTTCTTTTTCCTAGTTGACCAGAGGGATCAGTTTAAATGCAGGCTGCCTGTCTGAGGAATCATCACTGAAATGGCTTCTGTGAAGGTGGGCTGATATAGGTTAGACTCAGCCAATTAGGTCTATGAAAAATGCTTTGTGACTTGGGCCATTTGACATCTACTAATGTGCCAGTCTCAGAGGTAAAATACACTAAGAACATCAGCCTGAAGAAGTTATTTTGCAATGCACGTAGCAGGAAAGAGCACGGGAGAGACAGAGACAGGGAAAGCAAGAGAGAGCACTTGTCTGTATGAAGGCTGATGTGTGAAAAGCTAAAGGCAATTTCTGTGAAAAAAAAAAAAAAAAATCAGAGAGAAACTCTCATGCTCCTTCTTGGATAAAATTCAGGCTTGAACCAGAGCTAGCTGGGAATACATCTAGGGTATACATTTACCTCATTATTTATTTGCTGTGGAGAGAATATCTGTAGCATGGGCTAATGCACCATGCAATATGTGCATTTTGCTGTTTATTGAAATACCCACTATTCACCAAAATAGTTACCCATGCTAAACATAATATATGTAAAAAATACTTCAATTTTGGGTCTTTTTTATTTTGGGTCTTCCCCCAAAATATTAGTGCCTAGTTGTTTATATATTCACCTCCACTCTAGTATTCCAAACAGGTATTATCTGTTCCTCCACCTATTCTGGAATTTCATGTTTTCAGTCTTCCTGATTTTCTTTTTTTATACTCTTTAGTTTCGCCTTTTCAATACTTTCATCTATTAAAAATTTTTAATGCTGCTGAGAGGAAGACAGATAATGAACTTTGGCTTTATAGTATTGGATGATTTTTGATAGCCTTTTTTGTACACATTTCCTTCAATGCTTTTGGGAATTAAAAAACCAAATTATTCCTTAAAGTGTTTTAGAAATATTTAGGTAATTGTTATGAACTAATAAATGTATGCATTTGTAATCTATTCAGTTCTCAAAGAAGTAATCTTAGTAGGAAGAGTGGAATGATATTTTAAATAATATTAATTAGTTTTAATGAAGAGTATTTTAAACAATGAAATTTAAATTTTACTGCAAAAAACTGTGGTTTTTCTTTTGTTTGATCTAAAATTAAATACTCTGTCTTGAAAGAAGAAAGAGTTTATATGGAAAAATATAGAATGATTCATATATGGATGAGTTAATTTTTCTCCATTCTATTTTTTTTATTTCCTTTGCTCTTCCTAGTAAAAAGTAGATTGCCTCTTCCTTATTCTTTCTTTCTATTCAAAAGCAAGAACATTTTTCAAATCCAGAAGAAAATAAATGCATTTTGATGATGTCTGAATGATCTACGAATGCATGCAACTAAAATTTCCTGTCACCTTAAAATGGATGTCATCATGATAAAGCATTTTGTATTTGTAAAACATTTGAAGTATTTCATGTTACAGAATATTACAACCTGCCTTTTTTAGTTACTCAGGTCTGGGTAAAAGCAGTTTCCAATTTAAAATTTTACACTGTCTGGAAGCTTCAGCATCTTTTTTTGAGTTCTTATTGGCAGGGTGAATGTATTGCTCCATACATCATACTCTTTTGTCTGTTGCTTCAGGCCGTGTGGCAAAGGCGTCACAGACAACAAAGCAAAGGCAGAACTCAGCTCAAACACTGATGATGGACTCTTCTTGGCCCCCACAAGCACAGCCAGTGGAGATGGAAGGGGTGACTGCTTGACAAGCAGCAGTGACCAAGAGCTAAGGAGTAGGTTGCTGAAAGAGATGCACCTTTGCTGCAGCTGGCTTTATGTAATGTAGTTACAGGAGAAGGAAGTGAAACTGAATTAAATGTTGTGCCTTTTACAGTGCCTTTTTGACAGAAAGTCCATTGCCTCTATGTTCAGAGATGTGTTTTGAATAAAGAGAAGCAGTTTAAAGATTGTCAAATATCATGCATCTTTCAGCCAGTTTACCTAAATTAAAATGAAGGTTGAAGGTTCTATTTTGTGATTGCGCTTTAAATTACCATGACATTTGGATCAGATCTCATGGATGTGAACATCTGGGCAACACCTAGGGGAAAATTTAGATTAATACTGCAGTGAAGGCATGTTTGTAGAGACTAGTGGATTAAATAAAAATGTTCATTACAATGAAAGACCTTGCACAAAACCACGTTGTCACTCAATCATGCCAGTATAGCACAAAGAGAAGCAGACCACGAGGTGAATCAGTCCAGCCACTCGGATGGGTAAGCACTGCCTGCTTTTGTTGTTTTTAGAATATGGTTTCATCTGATCCTGGGGCTGTGATTTCAGAGGTAGCTAAGGAAATTATACTTGCTTCAATTAATAAGCAGTTTTAAGATGTTCTGAGTATTTTGTAAAGGCTTAAATCTGAGATTAAAGAATTTGAAGAGGAATATGCTACTATTCAATTTTAAACAGAAATGTCACGATATGATTGAGTGATCTAACAAATGTTCTATCACTTTTTTTTTCTCAGCAACGGATTAAAACCAGCTGTAAATTATATGTAATATGAGGTTATGACAAATGAACTTCGTCAGCCAGATATCTTGGCAATATTTGCATGTCTTACAGTTATTCTTTGTTTTGGCTCAGGCCATGTTTGAATTGAGCTCCACATTTTTCCCATATCCTAAACATGACTGGATACTAGAAGAAATAATGAATTTCATCACCTAATTAATGCAAACCAGAAATCCACAATGTGCTGTCAGTCCTGTTTCACAAAGGCTTAAAGCAGTTTCATGTGAATAATGAGGAGAAGACACGTTTGAATGAGACACTGGAGAGGTTTTTATTGAGGCGAGCAATTTCTTTTAGATATAGTTTAAAGTCTTTTTTAAAGCAGTGAAAAAATGCTACTTGAAGTAATCAACATAGTAGAAAATCCTTACTTTGACCTATGTGGGTGTAAATTAAGAATTTAAACTTATTGTTAACTACAGTAAACATTTGTTTATTTTTCTAACTTGACTTGGAACCTATTTATACACGTGAATTACATATTATTGCTAAGGGGTAATGATATAAACAAAGCAATGACAGGAGAATGAAATAATGGAAATAATTTAACATCAATGACAGTTTATTTAAAGCAATCCTTTAAAGAGAGAGAAGCCAGTCCATTCCTTTGCCTTTGTAATTGTGCCTATAAGCATGGTATCTAAATGGTTGACAATTAAAATATTCAACAGCCTGAAATAGCACTGTCCTCTGTCCTCCTAAGAATAGTTACACATTCTGTTACTTACTATTAAAGGTGTTGGTAACCGAACCATATGTGATGCTTACTGTTCTAGAACAAACACAAATAAGAGCAAAATTTTAGGCAACTACACTACTAGAGATAAAGGAGCTATATTATGAAAATAAGCCCTCACTGTTCTTGGATAAAGCTGTTACAAATTGCACTTTTCTCTTCAAATTATATTTCATCATTTCATTATGTTCCCTTTTCATTGTGTTTCATTGTTGTGCATCTTTCTGAGATTTTGGACTCAGCAGACGTGTCTCCAGCACATAAAAGACACTGTCTTTTATGTGTAGGAACATATGATAGCTACTTTGTGGTTGTCATATCTGGCAGGGCCTCTAGAATCCAGCATAATGTTAGTAATAATAATTAGTGACAACTGTGTTAGCAGTAGATGTATATTACATTCACCTTATGGATTGGAAATAATAATACTTTGTAAATTGATTTTATCTTTCATGCACAATGTAGAATCTTGACTACTGTGTATATATCAAATTAGTGTGAAAACAGAAAGCTTCATAAAAGTGTGGTAAGAAATTTAAGTTACTTGGAAAAATTTTTGGCCCTAGTTCATAGTCCTTTTCTTGCCTTGTCTGCAGGACACAGTTTGGTAACAGAGAACATCTTGTTAAGGACTGTCAGCATTTGAAACACAAGTGTTAGCACGTGTTCACATCTTTTGTAAACATATTTGACATAATTATAATACCATATGTTACAAATGGTTGACAAAATTTGATTAATGCACATTAGTAGCTCACACTACTTCTCATGCCACTTAAGTGTTATACAGTAGTTAGCATTTCCTTAAACATTCACAAGATGTATTTTTTGGCTTCTGAGACATATAAAAATTGAAAATAAAAATATAGGAGGAGTATTTATTGAAACAGATATTTAAATTAGACTTTTTACAAGTACCTTTTAATTTCTACATATTTGAGAGTCAGCATTTTCTCATTTCCAAATCTCTCACATACACGTACATCATATTTGCATGTTTCTGAATTGTTCTGTAGTAGCAACAGAAACAAGATGCAAGTGACTGCAAGCTGACATGCTATGTATTTACTTTTCTTGTTTCTCATCCAACTGTTTTTATGTTTGTTTACCTGTGGAGTTTTTACAGTCTTATACTGCAGTAGTAGCTTATCCCTATTTAACTATAATCATGGAGTCTTGATCCTGCTGACATCTATGGTACCACACATTCCAAAAGTGTTCCTAAGCAGTGTTTGAAATGGAAATTAAGTAGTGTTTTCAGGAGACCCCCTTCTGCAACCTATTAACTGTTTCCTTGGGAGAAAAAGTGACTGTGTATATCTGTTTTGCTCAGAGAATTATCAGCAAAGTATAGGCCCATTTTTTGTCATGCCATAAAGGGTGCTATGAATCTTAGCCTACCTGTGAGTAAATAAAACAAAAGAGGCAGGAATATATGAAAAAAATTTTCAAAGAAGGAGGTACATCAAACTTCCAGGAATGCTGTGGTGAAAATTCAATGTGTTTGTCTAAGCATGGTCTATTTAAAACATGGTCTGTTTGTTTGTGGACAAACTGTATTTGTGAAAGCATTTATAGATTAATGCACAGTGGGAGATAGTATACAGAGTGAATATTTCAGGGCTTTTGTTTAACAGATGAAACCTTGGATGTATTTATGTGTTAGATATATAACATTCTGTAAATATTATTTCAAGGAAGAGGAAGTGATTTCAGTAGGCTATTTCTACGGTGTTCCTATGGTGTACACAAAAAATATCTTCAAGGATGCATATACGTTGAGGTCTGAAGAGCAGCAACTATTTCAGTTCAACATTTCTAATCATATGTCTAGATTAGCATGCATACCCTGAATAAGGACACAGAACTGTAAATAAAATTCACCAGCTTTTATCTTGACATAAAATAAAAGTTTTCCTCAGAAGCCTTTAATCTGACTGTCATCTTTTTTCATTCACAGCAGTGAGCCTGTAAAGAGCTCTGCCTCTGCAATGAAATACTACTGTATAGAAAGAGGGTTATCAAACAGCTACTCTTGTTTGTTTATTGAAATCCCTATCAACAGAATGTCAGTGCTTTTGAGAATGAAACATTTTTAGTCGGAATCCTGTGTCTGAGCAAACTGTTTCTTTTAGATTTGGAAATGATAGCATCTACTGTAATAAGTCTTTGTCTATGCACGTTCTTCCCCCAAAGGACAGACAACCCTAGAAAAAAAATTTAAAAAGTAAACCTGCCTAACTACTGTTACTAAGTCTTCTTTGAGAAAATCTATCTTGTAATATTCACAAAACTCCCCATCCAAACCACCCGAGACTATTTTTGTCTATTAAATTATGCATTATTAATGCTAAGAGTCATCCTTTAGAACACATTTTACATGTTAAGAATCTCAAGTACCTAAAGACCAACTTCTGAGAATAGTCATTGATAATATCTCATTACAGATAGCCATAAGGACACAAACTGCCTTGCTTTTTTTCAAATTTCTCTGTCAATTCCATTAGAACACGGACCTGTGGGTGGGGAATAGATGTTAAATATCGTTTAAATTGACAAAATCTGCTTACTGTTCAAAGTACTGGATTGAGATTTACATGCCTGACTAAACCAAAACTCTGTAAACAAAAAACTTGTTGTTATAAGAAGAGCATTTCATGAAACACATTGATTTTCACATATACCTTAGGCAAGAAGAACCATATTGTCCTGTTTTTGGAACCACATGGAAGTAAACACCTTCCTTAAACACAGCACTTTCATTATTCCTCTAAATTGGTATCAATTGGTCTCATAGGTTGCTCAGGTGAATATTTTCATTGCTTTCAAGTAAAGTTTTCAAGGCAAGATTCTGTGTTCCTTTCTTCAGTGTTTTAGGAATAGTTCCCCAGTAATTTCTAAAATGTTGTATTTGTTTATATTCCAAATGCAACCCCACAGAGCTTTGAATTTTGTAGCCTCCCTAGCCTCAGAAAAATTAGATGAGAAAGATGTTTGGGATCTCATATCCCCGATGTATGTTTTATTGTGTCTGCAGTTTAATCATCCAGCTCTCAGAGGGAGGCAAAGATGATTTTGTCCTTCTTAGATCAAGTCTCTATATTTACAGTACTCAGTCCAAGGGGATAGATGCCTAGGAAAATCCCAAGCTGTCACTCAGAGAATCTATTTAGTGGGTAGAAAATAGAATTACTGGTAAAAGATCACTATTCTATATGTTACTCTATTGAAAAAAAAAAAAAAAGTTTGCATATGTTATGGATTTAGTCTTGAAGAAAAGAATAAGGTCCGGCTCCTGAAACAGAAAACAGGAATGTGGTTACAATGTCTACCACTCACTTTCTTTTCAAACTAATGCCATGGATCAGGCATCCACTAGAAATTATCCTGAATCTTGTTGGGACACTTTGAATTGGGTCTGCAGCTTTGAGGTTGGAGTCAGAGACTTCCATATGGAAAATAAGGAATCAGGCCTGGATAACTGCAAAATATCCAAAGAACTGTACAACCTAAGACTTAATCAAGATTTCTTGGGTTTTCTTACAGTGGGAAATACTGTAAAGATAAAATACAACATTTTCTGTATGATATATGGTCTAGGTGATGAAAATAGAAGGTTTATTTAATTTTTAGAAATTACAACATTTTCTTAACAACGTGTTTCTCTGCCATCCTACTCCCATTTCAAGGATAAAGTCTACTAAAGGAGAAAGGTTTGGATAGATTGCCTAATTTTCTCATTTGCTTGTTTGTAAATAACTTGCTATGTTTCTCCTTCATATGGACAGAATTCTCCCCAAAAAAAGACAGAAGCCAGAACTATGTGTCGAAAAAACATTACAATGTTTGTGCTATAGGACTAATTACTTTACTGGATTTTTTTGCCTCTCTTTTTCTTTACATATTGCACAACTGATTCTGTTACAGAGATGTCAAAAATAGAAAGCATGCCAGATTTGCTCTTTGCTTCTAAATAGAATTCAACATTATGTTTAATTGAATATTTATTTCTGCCTTGGTAAATGTATTAAGATCTTATTAAATTAATGAAAAAATCATTGACTTTTTTTTAAGGAAGGGGTAAGAAACATACATAGAATCATCTTTTTAATTTAAAAAGTTTTTTTTAAATGGAATTTTAGAGAAGAGTAAAAATTGTCTCAGAAGTTTCCCTCTTTTAGTAATATTCACTGCTGGTGTAACTTAATAGGCTAGCTGGATAATATATTTTCATCAGGATAACACTATGACAATATTTCCTTCCAATCTGATTTATCTCTTTTCCAGCAATTTGTGGGTTCGCTTTATGTATATAAATGATTTTGAAAAACATAGATTTTAAATTATTAGTCCATTAGAGAATGTTAAAATGGAGTTTAGATAATTAATTTTTTATTAAACTGCAAACTCTGTTCATTGGAATGACTGGATCTCCATCTTTCTGTGTTTTTGAACTTTTTTTTCCCTTGTGAATATTAGAAGAATTCAGATAAACTTGAAATGAATGTCAAGTGATTTGGTCTGGATTTTAATGTAAAACATATTTTGCAAGGCTCGGTAACCTAAAATGAGAACTTTTATGGCCACCAGATTTCAAGTTCATGTTCACTCTTGACAATTTCTGAAGAATTCTGTTATCTTCCACATCTTTCAGAACTTCACCCCAGTGAGTCTTGAAAGAATTTGCAGAGAAGGGATTGGATATAGCAAAATTAAGCTCAGAAAACACAGAGGGACAGATTTTTTCTCTTCTCAAATTGGCAAGAAAAATAGTTTTGTTTCTCTTTCCTATATGTGTATGTATTTTTATTTTCATTTTTTGTTGGCAGCTTTCATTGTGCACCAGCTTGTATTTGTCATTGAAGTGGTTGAGTTCCTTTATATCTTGAATAATGATCACAGTGTCAAGAGCCAAACCAAGGACGCTCAGATTTTTCCTGTTGACACCGGGCAACTGTATGTCCACTTGCTGACATGCAATTGGAATTTTGGTGCTCTGTTTTTCATGGCCAGCTGATAGCAGATTGCACTGTGACTGCCATACTGTTTCTCTACTTTATAAAGATTATGATTTTTAAAATTTCTAACAAAACTGTTCAGTTATGAGTTTTATCTTTATCAAAGATGATACATGGTTTCTTCTAGTGAGGATTGTAGTGGTTTATAATTCTACATCCTCTGTAGCTCTAGGAGCATTGATTACTTTGCAAAGCAAACTAAAGATAAATGTTGGCATAAAACTATTATTATCAATGAGAAATAAACTGGGAATTTGTAGCCTCTCTACAATTTTTAATGGGTATTAAAAATTGTATTTTCTTCTGTTTTGTCCACTTATGAATAGAAGCTGGAAAGCACTGGGAGACAAAGGCAGAATATAATGTTCTCATACTGTTTCTAGCTACCTGTACCTTATTTCTCTCATTGACACATTCAGCTGTTCATTGCAATTCTTCTTTCTTTCTTAAGTCCTACCATGGAACTCTGCTACAGCTGTGTCTGCCAATCCATTCAACCGATTTTGAAAACAGCTTCTCTGCCCACTAGCCAGTGTCTGACCAACATGCAAGTTTAAGGTCTTTCACAGCCTCCTCTCCATCTGAAAGGGTGCTCAGGGCAAGCTCCCCTGCACTGCTGCAGAATGCCTTCTGGCTTTCTCCTTGATGGGAAATTCCAGTCCCTACTGCCCTCCCTTCTGCTGCCTCATCTGGCCCTTTAAGACAAAAGTGTGCTCCTAATCTGTCTCTAACCTGCTTCTCTCCTTTCTGCCACTCTCTCAGGAACCAGTCATGACCTTTAGTCCTTTCTCTGCCTGCCCAATAGGTATAGTACAGCTCAGTCTATTTAAAGGTGTGCCTCTATAGATTAATTTGCTTATTCTGTTTTATGTGATAAATTCACTTTTATGTTTTAGAACTCTGAATGCCCTCTTCAAAACAGTTTTGATCTATATTGTTTGCCTCTCTGGCTCTTCATATTTTTTCTTCTATTTTTCCCTGGCAGTGGGGTTTTCACTGTTTTTATCTTAATGTCAGCTTTGCTCATCTTCCCCTGCTGCAGTCAGCAAAAGTCACTGGCTATGCTCAGCTCAGTAGCATTAGATTGTATTACAAGCATCCTGACACTTCATGTAAATAATGTAAGCAATGTGGTGTTCTAGAGAACAGGATTAATTTCAAAAATCTTTTTACACCCTTGCTGTAAAACTGTAATTTCAGCCAGTTCTCCTGTCACATACCCTCCCAGTTGTACTAGAAACCACTTTCAAACAATGCCTTACAGAGGGAGGGGAACACCTTGTCTAGCAGGGAAAAAGCTACCTCAGCAAACTAATGCTCTTATACCTAAATAAGACACACTTCACAAATTTATGAGGAAGGTGGGTATAATTACTTGATATTGCATTACAACTCTGGGTTCAATATCCAGAATTTAATTTCTAAAATGTTCATGTTTAGATGATTTAATCCAAAACCCATATTCCCACTCTTTTGACCTCAGATTCTAAAACCTGTTGTTTGCTAAGGTTGTGATTACAGGAAAAAGTCAACACAACTGCAATCTCCATTATCCAGGCCCCTTTTTCCTTTAATTCATGTTTTATAAGGTTAACTTACTGCGAGTTTATCTGGCCATACTACTGATGATGTGTCATGCACTTAAGGACAAGCGGTGTGGCAGGCAGGAGCTCTCATGACACTGAAGTTCCTACAGCTTATTGCAAAGCTTTGCCTCTAGAGCTGGCAGCCTAAGGTCCATGAATAAATGAGGTTTATGTTGCTGAGTTCAAGAAGTCTAATTTATATGTTCTTAGAGGTTAGGATTTTGATTGTCTACCATGTTACAAGCCACTAGTCACTGCAATAGTTCAGCAAAAAAAGCAGTCCTCCCAATCCATGTATATGTAGAGGTTTAAATAAAATGTGTGCAACTTGCAATAATTTGGTGATAATGGACTTAATGGATCTGCAAGAAAAAGTTGTGCTAATCACTAAGAAAGGCTCAACAAAATGTGTGTCTGTGTCTGTTGTCTTTCACAGCAGTAATTAAAAAGAGCTGTGGCTGATAAGATGATGCTTATTTTTGTAATGGGGCCGCAGCTTTCTTATCCAGCTTTCATATATTCATTTTTATGTATTCTCCAAACTCTTTTGCTATATGTCTATGATTTCTGTTGGGAAAAGCAGATATACTTTCTACAGGTAATGCCTGTGAATGCACCAGTGCACAAACTGAGGCAGCACAGAGCCCTGGGCAACCTCTGTTCCACTTGAATGGCAGATGAATTTCATCCTGGTCCTGTCATATTCTTATCTTCTCTGGTTTTCTTAGCAAATAATAAACTACTTTCCTGGAATAGTTCAGCCACATGCCTGGAAAGAAAGGTCACTGTATAAGAACATTCTGTACTTGCCCACTAATGAGATTTTTCAAACAGCTTTCATGAAAATTTGAAAGAAGTATCATATTTAGCACCTCAGGCTTAAAACCAAGGCAATTTAATTAAATATGGTTAAGCACAGAAGAGATGCATCTCTAGAAGCAGAATCTCTAACAGTATCTGTTATCTAAAATTATAAAATATTGAATGTTTGCTCCAGAAATTCAAAGAGACTCTATGAAGTGATGGTTTGAGTTGCAAGTCTCCTTTGATGATCTTGAGGAATATTGCAGCTTGTAGAGGAAATATAGTAGAGGATGGTTGTAGAGGATGGAGTACAGGATGGCTGAGCCTGTTTGAAAGTTTCAGATATGGTGAAAAGACAAGTTTTCTCTTGCTGTAGAAACAAGACACTTGCCCTGGAGAATGAACGCATTACTCATTCCCGGAGTGAATTATTTTGGCAATTGGATTTGTTTTTGCAGAATCCAGTCCTGGGTAGATTGAAATCTAGGTGGAGCCGTGCATACAAAGATATAATTGCACTCTTTTTGCCATGATGACAACAAAAAGCCACAGCCACCACACTGTAGGATTGTAACATGCTAATGTCACATAAAAGATTATATTAAAAAGGTTTAAAGCACTCCTTGTCACTTCACCTACAGCATTTCCTCTGTTATGTGTTTTCTTTCTGACCGAAGCTGTATGTTTGCAGTCCATGGGCTCAAAATGTGTAATATCATAATTGATTATTAATATTTGAACAACATGCTTACAGAGACTAATATGGCCATAACTCAGAGTTGTTGAACCTGCCTCAAACTGGACTGATGATGAATTCTGGTTTAACATTTTAGGTCTGCTTGTTTCTCACTTCTCCTTTTCATATTGTGCTCATCTTTGGAAATAGACAACTTCCATAGATTTAAAAATGCTACAGAGAAGAGCAGCCCAGAACACACATGTTCAGGTCATCAAGGATGCTACCATCATCTTGTTATCCTGCAGTATCAATTCTATCACCTACTTTATAAGGACAAAGGTAACAGTGTTTTGAAAGAGGGAGTTAATGTACTTCAGAAAAATGGACAACCTGAAGAAAAAAAGAAGGAAGAAAAAAGAGAATTTCACAAGTGATCCTCCTGTTTCTCTGAGATTTTATTAGATGAGAATTTCACTTGAGAACTCAGCTGGATCACAATGGATGACTCTGCCTGAGAAAGCTGGCATAATTGTTTTTCATCAGTATTTTCTGCGCTCTCAATAGAGAGGTAGAAATATCAAATTCAAGATATATTATAATAATTGAAAAAAATTTATATGCAATAAAATATCTGTGATGTTATCTAGAACTATAAACAGTTAACTACCATGGCTGGATGCTATTGAGTGACACTGCAACTGTTACTGCTTCAGGCTTTAAGCGATATCTTTACCTGGGTGAGTGACTTGAGTGTTAGAGACTAAAATACGAAAATTAATTACTGAGGAATAAATTTTAGATGGAAGTTGAAACCACAGAATTTTTAAGTAGATTTGTAGCTCTTCATTCCTCTTTTTATAGCTTTAACAGCCGTTCATTTAGCCAGATATTTGTCTGTTGGAGGGAAAAAAATGAAATGTTGGATTTTTATTTCTTAATAAATCTATTGCAATCCAGAAAGATATTTTATAGCTGAGAAGAGAATAACAGAATAGATTGTAAAAATATAGAATCCCTGAATTTTCACATTTTAATTGTGCTAGAAAGCTAACATGATGGAATATTTCATCTCTTTAAGGGGAAAACTTGATGTGTATCAACCCAAGATGGTGATCATGTAGTAGAAAAGTCCTGTAAAAGAGATCTACTGTTATAAGAAAAAAAAACCCAAAAATTTAGGGTTGAAAGGTTAGCAGTTGAATAATTATGTGCTGTAATTTGAGAAATAAAGAAGCTGATAAAAGCAGGAAAACATTGAAATTGTAGTAATCTCTTCTGAGATTAGAGGCTAACATACAGGTCTGAATAAGTCCCCCAATCTACTCATAATTCTACAGATAATGTTAAATTTTAAAAGACAGAATTGTTGAAAATCAAAAGTTTCCTGCCATGTTATGACTACAAACCACATTGCTCTTCTTCTGAATTGTACTGTTTCAGTAATACTTAAAAGTATACAGCATGTTGTGGCAGTCAGTGAATGGTTGGCTCAAACTTTAACCAGCGTCAAAACCAAACTCATATTTGATTAGTAATTAATTGTTCATCTACCTTTCAGTTCTGAAACTGCAACAAGCAGTGATGATTTTGATAAAATAATAGAAATTCATTCTAGTTTCTTTGTAAAGGAGCTGGGATTCATGCACATTTTACTTTTAAGACCTGAGGGGAAATTATTTGTTGTCATTTATTGTGAAAATATGAATGCTGCATTTGTGCTGCTCCTAGAAGGTTTGTCTGAAGTCTGTCACGCCCAGTGTTAAATAGCAGCTGACTTCAACTATAGAATTTTAAACTTACATAAACAGATCTAAAGTTTTGTTCTTCACTATTTGCCTTTTGATCAAAATGAAGGAGAACAGATTGACTTCTGAAAGATTCAAGATTGAAACTGTTTTTAAATTCTGCTTTTTTCACTTGAAAATTATTGATTGATTGATAATAGGATCATATAGGAGAGAAAATGGGTTAGTCTTCTACTGATGTGCAGAATAACAATAGACAAAATAAGTTAAATAAAATTAGGTTTTACTCTGATGGCATCGTAAATTGAATCTAATCGATGGAACTGGCAATTCCATTCAAGATTTTCTGTTAACCTCCTATAGAACTCTTTTGTTCAGAAAGCAGTTTAGATGTTGTTGTTTACAGCTGAGCAAGGAAAAGGTTTGGAGCCCATTTAAAAGATTTTAGTTGATTGCTTTTTAAAAAAAATCAGCTTTCTTTTCTCTGAGACAAAATGCACAGATCTGAACAAGCTCTCTTTAGTGATGTCCTTTAGATGATGGTGTCAGTGCTACTATGTCATTACAGTGTGCTTGGTTTCAGAATTATGAGCCAGATGAGGAAATATGAACGCTGCACAAAATTTGTATATAAAAAGATCAAACACAGAGTGGTCAGAAAATGTGTAGAATGGATGTCTACAACTCATAAACAGAATGCAAGTAATTATTTTGACTCTGACTCTTGGCCTGTCAAAATTACCATGGCAGTTCCACTTTATCACCTGCTACTTGCCTTTATTGTCTTGATGACCAAGGCCTTGTTCTCTTTAATTTATCTATCAGTAAAATTTCTATTGTGATGTGACCTTATGAAATGTGTATCTATAGGGAATCAGTGTTTTTAGCGCTGTCAAAATGCCCAGTTGTACCAAGGATTTAGTGTGGCTATTTAATAGTGTGCTGTGTGGAAGATAAGGTATTGCGTTTCACCTGGGAAATGAACTTATACACAGCTATGGAGATGCAGGGTCTGGGTATGCACAGCACAGCACTCTGTGCAGGAGAGAACAATCTACAGAAACTTTTGTAAATTGCCATGTGAAAAATTAAACTTGAACCAATGTATCTTATTCAATCTGGCACCAGTAATCTATGAAATTAATAGATTAATGATATATACCTAAAAAAACCTGTAAATGGTAATTTTTTCCAAGGGATAGTTTAAATCTAATAAGGACAGGTTGCTTGCAAGTGAACTGTTAGAGACTTGTTGTAGTGAACTTAGCAATCCAACAGAGCTGGCAACATGAATAAGTGGAGACAGCTGGAAAAGAAATCAAGTGGTGAATAAAATCCTATTTCTCAATATCTTAATATAAATATCTTTATATAAATTAACTTCCAAAGTTTTTTGCTAACTGTAGGCTAAAATGAAACAGAAATAAAATGCTTGAAGTGAGAATCCTTACTACTCATACAGCAAAAGAAGTCTAGGCTCCTAATGTTTACTCTTCATTACCAGACTTTACACCAAGGGTAGCATTTCAGAACAGAAATCTATCACAAAGTCTGCTTCACTCTTAAATGCTTAGCACTTAAACATTATTTGCCTGCCAGAAAATGAAGCATCAGGATGAATTAGCCCAGATTGTTGACTAGACCCTTATTAATAGAAATATTCCTTACCTAAAAATGTCATCTTTATCATTGACGAACAATGCTAGAAAATACTTGTTGACTGAAATGCAAAGTAGCACATAAAGCCCTTTCCTTGGGCCTAAAAATTATTTACAAAAATGCAACATTGACAAATATCTCTGATAAGACAATTTTTTCCTGATATGGAAATTTTGCTGTAACTAGGGCTGTGTTTTAAATTCCCTCTTCCCTGGGTCCCATGCACAGATTATATCAGCTTTGGCTGATCTTGACTGCTTCAGGTACATGAGCCAGCTTGTTGAGCATGTTCATACACAAAAATGTATATGACATTTCTGCCTACCCTTAAGTGAGTCAGAAAATCCTATTTAGATTTTTTCCCCAAAGGATCAACTTCTGTAAATGTAGCACATGTTTTGGTTGCTTGGTTTTTTCATCACCAACAGCCAGGGCCCAAGGTAAAAGGAATTCACAAAAGAGAAGTTGGAAAAACTCGTGATGGAACAGAGGAAAGAATGAATATAAAATAATAATTTTTACCTATCTTTTCACTGCCTTCTTTTTACAATCTATGGCCAAAATCAGAAAACATCTCAGTTTCTTAAGCTTTTTTCTCCATTTGTATCTCCCTAGAGAGAGACTTTCAAGTCATTATTCTGCCTTTCTCTATATAAGGTGCTCTCTATCATCCTGCTTATTTTTGCTGCTCTTTCTCTATTCAAGGCATCATTATATTCCTATTATACCTCAAAAAATTTCCTACCACCTATTCCAGAAACAGGTTTTTGTATTGCTTTTGCCTAATTATTTTCCCAAAGTATTTTTATTCTTTTTTTTAAAATTTGTTTTCCCAGTGATCTTGCAGTAGTTGCTGGCATTTCACAGAAAATGTTTATTCTGAGAGCTAACAGGAACATGTCCTTCCAAAACATGTAAAAGTTTATGGGTACTTAGGTCCAGATTCATCTTGTGCATCATTAGACACAGAACTGAGTAGCCTACACTCTGAACAGAGCTGCCCTATGGACTCAAGCAGCTAACAGAAAAAGATCCTTCTTGAGGATCTGATTTACCATATGAAGGTGTCTGTGTCATTGCATTGGTAATAGACATACTGTTGTTAGTCACTTTGTTTAGGTCCCTAAAGTGAGATAGAATGAGTCTATGTCTGCATTTGACATATTAATGTGTGGTAAATAACTACATTTTTGCACTGAGCTAGTCAATTTATTCTGTTAAAATAGTCTCAATATTATTTAGATCATATATAATACTAATACAGTTCAGTATGAACCTCATTACAAGGAAGAAGGAAGAGAGGTATTCTACTAGGCAAGGATTAAACATAGATATATAGAATTTGAAATATTAGCAAGCTGGTAGTTTGGAGGAGGCATATTCCCAATTGTTCAAAGTAGCAAGTGAAGTTAGAGTTTCCCACAGTGAAATAAATGCTATCTGCATTACACATATGTCATGCTCGATTTTTTCTCCATTAAAATATGTGTGAAAATTTCGCTTACAGGCATTCTAAATGTCACCTAGAAACAGCAGTGCTGTGAGTGAGATAGAGGCAGAAAGGGCAGGTTAAGTATATGGAGAAGGTAGCCAGAGGACCTAGTAAACAAAGAAAACATTTAAATAAATAAATTTTTAAAAATTCTTTCAATTTCTTTTAATTTTTCAACTCCTTCCTGTCTTCACATAAGGTTTTATTATTGCTACTAGTTAAGCAGCTCTAAAAATAGCACATTTCAACAGCTATCAGCATTTTCTTCGGCTACAAATGCTTTTCATACAATTAGGCAAGTTTTCCAGGAGATGTCTGAGGAAATGACTTGGGATTAAAGTGATGCTCAAGACCACAGAAGAGAGAGGGAAGAGTCAGAACATGTCTTTTTCTCTGACTTTGTTGTTTACTAAGGAATTCCCTGAGGAAGAAATGAATATCTGTTTTTCATTTATACTAGATAAGGACTCTCAATATCAACTTTCATCTTAAAAAGGCTTGAAGTAGGGGAAGACACCAACAAGTTTATAGGAATTTACAGCCTCAAGTTCTGCCATGTCCACAGAATATTTGGGGGCTCAAGAGAACTTTAAAATTTTGGAAAAAAAATAATTTCAACTAAAACCATGATGATCTAATTCAGATCTTGTTAGGCTATTGTCATTTCAGAGAGGAAAAATGGATATTTGTAGAGAACGTCTCCTGCTTTTTAATTACTGTCAGTGCTATATACCCCTTGAATGATATAGTATAAAATACAGTATTGCAGATCTGATACTGTGTTGGCCTTGAAATTTATTTGCACAGATCCATCAAAAGTGAATGTCAGAAAATCATCTGTCAGTCACAGCTTGAAATGTCTTTTAAAGGTTTTTTAAACCTTTTAGGTTGATGAGAACTTTACATTTCTCTCTCACAAGCTGACCTGTTACATGGATCTTTCTGATATCACGGTTGAATTGCTGCAGTACGCTTGATTGTGTGCTGCCAAAAAGGTTCATCTATCACCTGCAGCTAGAGCAGATTTCAGCAGAGTGAGTGTTTGCAGGTGTGGAATGGGGGATTCTGCTGCTCTTCAGGTTTGCTATGTGAACTCAGTATAATGAGTTAAGTTTCTTTTTTTTTTCAGCATAATGTCTGCCTCTAAAATCTTTTCTGCAAAAGCCTAAGGCTTCGAAAGTTTCCCCAGGTGTCAGACCCAGCAGAGGAGTTCTGGTGGTGAATCCACATAAGTCATAGCTCTCCCTGGGAGTTGTGTGCCTCCCTTAGCTCAGTCTATCTACAAACACTGCGTGAGCACCTGGTGTGAGGCTTCCTAAACATTCCTTCAGAAAGAACTCTCTCAAATAATCTGCCTCTCTACCAACATTTTGCAGGTTGTTTTTTGCAATAGGTCTTGTCTTCTCAACTTTTACTATCAGAGTGGTTGTTTCTTTTAAAGAGGTTTGAGAGATCCTTTGTGAGGGCCACCATAAGGAAAAAAGCCTGCTCAATATATGTAGTTTAAAACAAATAATGATTGAAATGGTATGCTGATTTATTGATGACACAGAATCAACAAAGAATGAGCAAAATATAATTCAGGTCCAATATGAGCCATATAACAGATAAACAAAAATAATAGACATGAAAGAAATGTTAATGCACACCTTTTCAAATACTTTCTATAATGAAAGGTCTTCTAAAGTCTAATACTTCCCACCATGCATTCACAGTTAACTGCAGTGACCAGCCGGGTGGTCACTAGGCCCTTTTCCCCTCCAGGGAGCTCTCACTGCAGCTGCAAACTTCTCCTCCCCTGAAAGGTGTGGGTGCTCCAGCTCTGTGCCGTTCCCCACCACTCTCAGCTACCCCTCACCAGCCTGAGAGCGCCCTGCTGGTTGCACATGCAAAAGGGCCTGGATCTTTGCATGCTGCACCTGCACTGCTGCTCCCCTAACTGCATGCAGGCTACTCGCAGTGTCCAATGGAGACACTAGACAAAACTAAACTCTTTCATTAGCTAATAATTTTAACTTTAAACCCTTGATTTTTGAGGATATTTCCTACTCTGAGGGACTCTACATCATGAGTGTCAAGTGTCTGAGCAACCTTGCTGTGAACCAGTGTTTGGAGTTCTCAGGAGCCAATCTACTTTCTATTATTATTGGGTAATTGTTTTCACAAAGAGCATTGTGAATTTAAACCAGAAATTTCTGGAAAGACAGCCTTTAATAATCTGAAAATTAAGACTTTACTAATCTGAAAATTAATTTAATATCCTGAATAGTGCTTTTATTCCACTGGATGCAAAAATGCAAACAGAAACAGCCTTCCATGTCAGGTGAAGTTTATATATTGTCTTATTTATTTCTGATTGATAGAACAGAATTAGCATGGGAAATTCCAGTCTAAGGTTTTCTTCAAGCAAAACATGGTATAGTTTCTGGCACTATAAATGTACATAGCTCTGTTTCCTTTTGAACTGGTTATTTGTATCAGCAGGAAACAGTTATATCAATTTACTTCAGTCATATCCAATATATGGAAATCCAAAGAGTATCTAATTAATTAGGTTTAAAACATGAAAAAAAATTCGGAGATTTGTGGGCCAAGTCCATCTCTGTTTTGAGACAAACGCACATAAAGCTGTCCATGCACCAAAAGCAATCATAATTTACATGTTTTAATATAGGTGTAAGATTACAATGAAGAGATGGTGCAGCAAGTATTATAGCTAACATAAGATGTATAATGAATGCTTTTATGACAGTATTTTGTAATACAGGGGAGTATTTTTCTGCCTAGATTTCTGGTACACACAGTCCTGCTTCACCTCAGTGTGCAAACCAGTTTCAGTTTATTCTTATGTTAAACTGTGATTAATTTACCTGTTATTTACTGCTTGCACTGTTTTTTGAGCAATTTATTTGATATATATGTTTTTAAATTTAAAAAAGTATTTTCTTACCCCTAAATGTAAATATATGATGAAATCTATGAGATCTCCCCTGAGCCATTGGAGACTGAATTTGACACTCTGGACTGAGTTCAGAAGTGTCATAAATTAATTTGTAAATAAGTCATGTATATGAACTGGTATAACAAATATGCTGAAGACATCTAGCATAAACATCTAGCCTTTTCAATAGAAAAAAGAATCAGCAAACGTGAAAAATACAATTTGGGGAAACAAAATGTACTCACATATATATTAATTTAGTTCTATTCCTCTCTTACCTCATCATAACTGTTAAGTAATTTGTAAATCCTGACTTTCCTCTTCCTGGAGAACAAACCAAGTGATTTAAAACAAACTTATCATGTGCTAGGAGACAAATATCGAGTAGACTGTGTTTGAAACAGATCAGAGAGAGGCCTTGTGCTAAATTTAGATGAGCTAAGGTTAAACCCTATTGATCAAAAATTATGGCTTGAGAGAGTGGTTATGAAAAGGTTTTATATAATTAGTATTATATAAGCTCAGTAGAAAGGACTGTTAGAACGGAAGCTATCAGAAGTAATACTGACAGGCTTTGCAAATGCTATGCAGATGTTTGATTTGCCTTTGCATGACTTTGTCCATCTCTGCAAAAATGTTCTTTGATACAGAGAAAAATATGATGGTATCCTTTCTAATTCTAAAACAGTTTTGGAAAAATTCTTGCAATTAGTCCTTGTTCATAATGCACCATTTTATATGATGTTACAAAAGCAATCAATAATAACAAAACTTATGTGTAGGATCTGATGCAGATATTAGAAAAAATTTTGACACAAAAAAATCAGAGAATAATTGCCAATTAAAAGTGTAAACATTCCTGCATGGTATTTCTGTTCAGCTGTTCTATTTGAGGAATGTAAAACATGACTAACTACATCAGCAGGTGCAATGTAGGTGTAGTGCAATTATACATTGACATTTTTGCTGAAGCCTACAAAGTATTATTTAGTACTGGCTACCATTCTAGATGTAGACCTGATTAAAAATAATTAAAGGATCAGTTATGTGTTTAAAATACTTTTTCCTGCAACTAAAAATCTTAGCAAGGATTGATTGTTCACACAGAAATATGAACTTAAATCTGAGACGGAATATTAAGTTAATTTTAAGATTTTTATTTCTGTCTTATTGTACTTTTTTTTAAATGAAAAACATTTCTAAATTTATTACCAGTTGTGGTTTTTGTATGTTTCATATTTGATATTAATTTTAACACTTGTATGTAAGTGATATTGAGAATTCTGTTAACTCAGTGGCTGCTTAAGTGACTCTCATTGACCAGCAGTCCTTGGCTAACGATCTTGACTCACAGTTGACTGGAAGGTAGCAAGTTTAACACCCACATACAAGAAAAGTTGTAAAGAGGATCTGGGGAATCCCTCAGACTGACCTCAGTGCCAGAAAGATCATGGAGCAGATCATCCTGAGTGCCATCCTGGGATATGTATGGGACAACCAGGAAATGTGGCCTAGCCATCGAGGTTTATGAAGTATTTGTGAAAGGCAGGTCCTGCTTGACCAACCTGATCTTCTGTGACTAGATGACCCACTTAGTGGATGAAGGCAACATTAGGGGTAACATGATAGGATGAGAAGAAATGGCCTCAAGTTGTACCAGAGGAGATTTAGTTGAATGTTAGGAAAAATTTCTTCTCTGGAAGAGTAGACAGGTAATGGAACAGCGTACCTAGGGAACTGTGGGAATCATCATCTCTGGAAAGTTTTTTGAAAACATGTGGATGTGGCACTTGCTTAGTGGTAAAGACGGCAGTGCTGAGTTAACACTTAATCTAATAATAATCTTAGAGGTCTTAGAGAGATAATCTTAGAGGTCTTATCACCCTAAATGGTTCCATTATTCTGTGAATTTATTTACAGTTTTAATGATTTTCCAGAAGCAAAGCATCTTAACCATTGCTGTCTCTGAAATCAAAGAATCAGAGAATGTTTTGGATTGAAATGGTCCTTGAAGATTCTCTCATTACAATCCCCCCACCATAGGCAGGGAAAACATCCATTTGTCTAGGCTGCTCAAAGCCCTATCCAACCTGGCCTTAAACCCTTCCAAGAATGGAGCATCCACAACTCTCTGGGTAACCTATGCCAGTGTCTCACCACCTTCATGGTAAAGAATTTCTTCCTTATGTTCAATCCTCTTTCAGTTTAAAGCCATCCCTCTATCAGCACATGCCCGTGTAACAAGTCCCTTTCCAGCTCTCTTGTAGGTTCCCTCTAGGTGCTGGAAGGCTCTGAAGTCTTCCCAAAGCCTCATCTTCTTCAGGCTGGGCAAGCACAATTCTCTCAGCCTATCTTACAGGAGATGTGCTCCTGCCCTCTAGTCATCTTCATGGCCCTCCTCTGGAGTCGCTCCAGCAGGTCCATGTCTTCCTTCTGTTGGTTTGTTGGGGCGTCAGAACTGGACACAGCTGTCCAGGTGCAGTCTCACCTGTCAGGACCTGCTGATGCAGCCCAGGACACAGTTGGCTTTTTGGGCAGCAAACAGACTTTGTTGGGTCATGTTGTGCTTCTTGTCACCCAACACCCCTATGTCCCTCTTCCCAGGGCTGTTCATTCCCAGCCCAGCCTGTATTTGTTCTTGGGATTGCTGTGATCCATTTGTAGAACCTCACATTTGGCCTTGAACCTAATGAGGTTCCTACTTGCCCACCTCTGAAGTCTCTCAAGGCCCTGTTGATGGCATGTGTGCTGACTGCACCTGCAGCTTGGTGCTGCTGGCTAACTTGCTGAGTTGTTTCTGCAACCTTGCTGCAGTTAAATATTAAATTTCAAGAAACTTTCCCTTGGATATTTTTTTCCCTCCATTGAAAAAGTGAAAATTAGCTGACTAAAATTAATTGACTAAGAAAGAATGTTGTTTGTCAGGACTTGTTTTGAGAAGTATAGCTGACCCTGTAATAAAAAAGGACATTTTGAACAATAAAATTCACTTTTCTTTAACATAAAATGAAAGAAAACCTGTAAAGGTGACAGCTGCAGAACCAGTTTTCTCTAAGGGTAAGAGAATAATATTTTGATGTGTAAATAATAACTCTCTTGATGGGACTGAGACCCTTTCTGACTTTTATGCTCACACTCTAGTCACTGTTATGTGATGCAGACTCAGTTTAACAACTAACATGAGTACTGGTGCCAGCATCAGTAGAGAACAAAACCACAGAAGCTGTGTAAATTGGTGCTAACTGGATTACTAGTTGTGTAATACACTGTGCAGTCATGGGGACTTACAGGTAGCTAGAACAAAGTTTGTCATGTGTAACTTAGTTAGTGATTACTCCTTGAGTAACATACTTTGGTAGAGGAGGAGTGATGGGATACTGTCATTCTGAGCGCTGGTAAAGATTAATTAAGCTATTAAAGCTTTCAAATATGGTGTAGGAGCACAGCTGAACAACCCTAGGTTGGGTTGGTTCCCTTTTGTTCCTTTGCTGGGGTGATCACTTTCTGGAAATTATCTTAGTGGAGTTTCAAGTCACATCTGTGGTTGTTGTGAATTCATCAGGGTAATTTACTTTACTTTACTCTGGATGATTTTGTATGCAGATATAACCTTTATATTAGTAATACCGGCGCTTACCTCAATGGCAGAAGAGATGACAATAGAGTAGGTAATGCACAGTTGTATCTCCTGTTAAAAACTAACAAAATATATTTTTGTATGAGTAATAGGAGAGATAATAGAGAGAGGAGGAAAGGTAAAACATGAGAGGGTCTGTATCACAGAAGATGATGTGTTTTGCTTGAATCTGTTTAATGTCTCTTTGGTAGTTTTACATTTCAATCTTTGAGTAGGTTCTGGTATAAGAGACAATGGAAACAGAAACGAGATCTCCTTGTGTTAAAACCTCTTAAAATCTTAAACTCAGAAAAAATAGATGGGAAAGAGGTATCTCCATCCAAGACATAATTTATTCTGAGGGCATATATGTAAGGGTATAAATAGTGGTTTGCTCTTTGGTGTCTATACCTTCCTTTAACCTCAGTCACTCAGTTAACAGAGAGTCAACCACTGGGCAATTAATTTCCTTAGTTGACATATATTTATTGTGGGTCTACTCTGCACACTCAAAACCATTCTTCTAAAAGAAATTCAAGCTTCTTAAAGGTAATTGAAAGGCAAAGGAAAAAAGTGTTTTTATTCCTAAGGATGACCCTGAATCAAAATTCCAAATCCAAAACCCCTTATAATGAACAAACTGATTATGTGCATTCTTTTCAAAGGACTTTTCGACAGAAATATTATCTTATCCTTGGAATAATATAGATTATTGTCTCTTTAGAGAAACATTTACCCTAAACAAATAATGTAGCCCACTTGTTTGTGTTGTCACACAATTTCAAAAAGCATCTTGTCTGGTAAATAATGATTCTACTTCATTCTAGTAATAACAACAACAACAACAACAGCAACACTCTCTTGTTTAGTAGTAATTTTTCCTGTCTGTGTTCTGAGAGCTTATAGTAAGCATGCACTGTTTTGAAAACTGACAGTTTAAATCTAGCACAAACCCAAGTGGCACTAACAAGCAAATTGTTTCCATTTGTGAAACCTATTGTAGTAATTGCTACTGACTCCAGAGACATTCCCTAGGCAAGAGCAGTAATGATAATTTGGTAGCTTTCTTTTAAGTAGACTTCGTTTTCAACAGATAGCAGATATTTCTGCCTTCAGGGCTGAGGAGAGGTTTATGGACTACATTAATAGCTTCCCACTTTAAATTTTTCAAAAGCGGTTGCTTTAGTAGTGAGCAAAAACTATATTTCCCAAATGGAATTTCTTAATTATCAATGACTATCAACCCTGATTCTTTATGAGGCTCCCAAAAATACACAAGACAAAACTCTTGTCAAAATTCCCACAGATTATTAATTAAGTTTCATATAATAAAATCATGGAATAATTTATGTTGGAAAAATCCATTGAGATCATCAAGTCCAATTTTTTACCCAGCACTTTTAACAGATTATTTCTTGAAACTCGAGCAAGTATAGCAAGGATGCCAACCTCCTGCAGTCCTTTATGTAAAACAAATACAATTTATATGCTCTTTCCTTGAAAGTCTAGTCTCTACACCTCTCTACACCAGTTTCATTGCCCTTCTCTGAACATGCCGTAGCACCTCGGTGTCCTTTATTTGGGAGTGTCCCAAAGACGAACACAAGATTCAAGTTGTGTTCTCACCAATGCCAAGTGCAGAGGGCACACTCTGCCCTGGTTCTGCTTGCCACATTATTGCTGATACAAGCCAGGATGCCACTGGCCTGGGACTGCTCTATTTCCATTAGGAGGACTGTGCTTGATTGTGTCGTAGCTGTTGATGACAATTTGTTAGTTAATTATTCACTGCATAGACTGAAGTGTCAGAAAATCTTATTTGAGGAGCAAGACCAGGTTGTAAAGTGCAATGTAGAGCAAAGTCTCTGAGTTTATGAATAGCTCATAAAACAATACTGGGACCAGTAGACAGTTAATTGATGCTTTCACCCTCTTCTGTTTTGATTTAACAACTTATGCATTGTTAAGAGATTAGGACTTCTTCAGGATCCTAGTTACGTTGGTGAGAAAAAAAAAATGTTTTATTGGCAAAGGATCTTAGTATAGCGTGTAAATCTGTAACTGCTCATAAAGAAAATGTGAATTTGAAATCTGGCTTTTAATTTATTCTTAAACCATTTTCAAAGCAGACAAAAAATCTTGAATATTATAATTACACATAAATTGGAGTCAGTGATCCATGTGGGTCCCTTCCAACTCAGAATATTACAGGATTCTATGATAGTGATATATATGGCTCCTATACTTTTTGGAAATCTGATCCTAGGTCACCTTTTCTGTCCACAGGAGTCTTCATTGAGAAGATGAAATGCTTGTTGGAACCAGTTGGCCATCACTGCTGCAGTCTTCACTTACTGCTGAAAACCAGATTCAAGTACATATGTCAAACCTTCTTTGTGAGGGCAAAGCTTTGAATTCTATTTTCATGTCCTCCTGTGCTAATATAGCAAATTAGAAATAGTTCTGTAAATAGCATAAAAAAGATTTGAAACTGAGAAAAATGAGAACAGGAATACAAAACAGTCTAGAATATGATCTATTTATTTTATCAAAACCATTGTATTAGAAATTTTGTCACTGATTTATAAGAACCAAACCAGTTGACAATCTACATTGAAAGAATTATTAATAAAGACAGTGCAGAGAGAAACCTTAGTAACTTCCCCTCCCCCTATTAAAAGACAAGAGTAGGTGGCTCACAACTGACTGGAATGAGGCTCACAATGAGTAAATTAATTAATAGACCAATGTGATTGCTAAATGTAATTTGCTTATTTTTTTCTTTTTTCACGGTGCATATAAAGCAGAAACCACTTCCCAGCTCATTGTGTTTACTTGTGTTCTAATATATAAATAAACCCCTGGATTCTCAGTTCAGTAAGCATACTGAAAAAATATTTTGGGCATCCCAGTGTTTTCTGCTGGAAAAACTGATTATTTATTGAAATTGGAGCAAGTATAGCAGGGATGCCTACCTCCTGCAGTCTATTAAGTAAAGGAAATACTGGAAAAAATAATCCTTTCAAGGAAAGTACATAGAAACTGACATTTCATATCTTTATACCCAAGTATTTCTTGCACTGTTTTGTCATTGTCACATTCTTTTTCGTTAAGTACATCAAGTGGGTAGAGACTGGAATTTCAACTGAAGAAATTATTAATTCCAAGAAAATTATCAATCCATTTTTCAACAAAGTTTGTTCTTCATATTCATTTGTACTTAGAGGAAATTGAAGACAAAACTTGAATTTTTTAATCAAATAATGCCTAGCATTTTCAGAGTAAATTAGGACTTAGACACTAATTCTTAAAAACTTCTAGAGAGAGCCTTTGATAAAGGTTCATTTTTTTTTTTAAATTTTACTGCAGTAAAAGGGATGAAATGTGGAATATTTGAAACGGACCACAGTGACTCCAGTTCCCTCCTGGTAAGTGGTATATTATGCATGGGAGAATATGACTCAATTTTCTACTTTGCTTCTTTTACTTCAGTACCTCTTAGAATTTCTTAATTGCTCCTCCTGTTGAGTGGAAATACTGAAATGAAATGTTTGTGTTGCAGTCAAAATTATTCTTAGAAAAACAGCAAACTTCAAAGTTATCACAATGGGGTCAGCAACACACCCTTTTCAGAAAAGTAAGGTATAATAACATAAAATTCACTGATCTATTATATATTTAACAACTGAAAGAAAAATTCTGGCCGGCTTAAAACAGAATTCTGGAAGTGAAATAGTTCTTCTTAATGAATTATATTTGGGAATAAATCAGTGTTGTCAGACAGCCTGATGTGATGGTACTGAATATATGTGTGCAGAATATATTTGCTATATTATATATTTACTACGTATTTATCATATATGATACATATTTATTTTATTGCAATCTCTTCTTCTAGATACTAAATTATTGAAAAGCCATTTGCTTTATATTAAGCAATCGAAGTATGACAGAATTTTACATTGATATTGTAGGTATGTCATGTTAATATTCATGTCTGTTAGCATTAGTTGTGTTTCTTCCAACTCTTGACATAGAGAATTGGGGCTCCTTCAGGACTGCTTTACAGCTGTGGGTTTATTTAAACTCTGTGAAGACTCATTATCATGCCAACAATTCACCTTACTCATCATTCCTCTGTGCAGTCCCTTCCTCATTACTGTCAGTGAATTCTGGTGTCTTCCTAAGCTTTATTTTTCTTAGTCTGGAAAATGACTTATTTATCCCTTCTTCACCAGTGGTTTATTATGTCTTTTTCTATACAGGAGTTAGAGCATGAGCCTCTAACACATCTGGTCCCTGTGTATTATTACCATGTTGCATTTTCACTTTGTTCTGTCTCAGATGCATCCCTATGGTATCCATTGTAACTTCAAATCTTACATATGTCAGAATTATCCACATTCCCTAAGCACTGTACTGGATTTCCTTTTATTCATCTCCAGTGTATCTCATCTGACATTTTTGTTCAGGAAGACTACCATATGTTATCTGTGATATTTTTTTCCAGTGTGTCGTGTATGAGAAGTTATTTAGTACAGGCCTCTGCAAAAGAAAAAAAAAATGAAGTGCAAAACTGTCAGCTTAAAATCTTCTGTTGTTCCTGTTGTTCATTTGGACTTGCACACTGTGGGTGGCACTTGGGGAGGGTTTGTTGCTGTCTATAAAAAGATGTGCCTTTTACAAATGGGAACACTGCTACATGAAAATACAGTGAAAGATTCAGATGAAGATTGAGTACTTGTATTTTTATCATGAAATATCTACATGATACCAGCAGCAGTCAAGCTACCTTGCTGGGCTGACCTTATTCAGTTTACCTCTGAGTGGAATTGCAATTCCTTGTTCCTCAGGTTTCACCGCTGGTAAAAGAAATGTGTATAAATAAATTTGCAGTGAAAAATTCTTACAATTTTAAGTAGTGAAGATTCATCCTTAAGCTGTGAGAGACTAATGACAGCATAATTCAACTTTCAGAATCTGCATCCTCTGACAATCAAAAAATGAGGGAAACTCAGCCTGGTTTGTCAGATACCCTGAAGGGGACAATGTCACCTCTGGAGCACAGTCTGCTTTTCTTTTCCCTACCCTTTTCCCCAGACATATGAGTTTATTGGTGAAAGAATTCAGGCAGCGACTGAGTAGGAATCATTCCTTCTTTCAAGGAGGTTATGTTTTTTTCTCTCTTTTATCTTGGGTAGGTTAAAAAACCTCTGAAGATTACCAGTGGCCTTTTGTTTTTAACTCAGCTTTGCAGCTCTGGCTTATGAAGTTGTTGTAGACAGTAAAACACTGCCTAATTTTATAACTTTTGGCAAAATTTTTTCAATTTGTCTTCACTTCCACTTTCAACACATGGTCCTGAATTTTTTTGACATTTGTCTGCTCAGCAGCTCAGAGTATTAGATTTTATGATTAAAGGATAATGCCCATTAACAAAAGGATTTGTGGGGATCAGGGGAACTGTGGCAGGTAGAGGGACCACAAGAAGCTAAGAACTGGTAATAGAGTATCCTGACCTGGGAATCCCAGCATCTTCCGTGGTGAGCATGGAAGGTACAGGTACGGGGACTATGATGGAATGCAGGGGGGAAAGTATTTTGGGATTGTGTGACATTTATTATCAGATGCTTTAAATCTGGGAATTTTGGGAGGATGTGAAACTTTTATAATGGGATATTTAATGAATGGGAAAAAAGGAAAGGGAAAGGGAAAGGGAAAGGGAAAGGGAAAGGGAAAGGGAAAGGGAAAGGGGAAGGGGAAGGGAAGGGGAAGGGGAAGGGGAAGGGGAAGGGAAGGGGAAGGGGAAGGGGAAGGGGAAGGGGAAGGGGAAGGGGAAGGGGAAAGGGAAGGGGAAGGGGAAGGGGAAGGGGAAGGGGAAGGGGAAGGGGAAGGGGAAGGGGAAGGGAAGGAAAGAAAGGAAAGGAAAGGAAAGGAAAGGAAAGGAAAGGAAAGGAAAGGAAAGGAAAGGAAAGGAAAGGAAAGGAAAGGAAAGGAAAGGAAAGGAAAGGAAAGGAAAGGAAAGGAAAGGAAAGGAAAGGAAAGGAAAGGAAAGGAAAGGAAAGGAAAGGAAAGGAAAGGAAAGGAAAGGAAAGGAAAGGAAAGGAAAGGAAAGGAAAGGAAAGGAAAGGAAAGGAAAGGAAAGGAAAGGAAAGGAAAGGGTTTGACTGTACTTTGGAGGAATAAGTGTAGGTAAAGAAAAGAGAAAGGGTAAAGGTCAGTTGAGTATAAACAGGGGTTGGCTGGTATATTTGTGTGGCTAATCCCTGTGCTTTTTTCACTGTAATCTGTTTTATATTCTAACTAAATTACTTTTTTTCCCCTCATATATGTAGACATTACAGATATTCAACCTGGACTGGTTAGTGATAGACTAAGACTGATAACCAGAAATTGAGGTGAGACCATGAGTCTCAGAGGCTTGAGAACCTGAGGTTGTAGAAGTCAGGAAGACCTAGGTCTCGCAAACTGCTACAGAGTAGATTGAATGTCCAGGGTCAGCTTCTGGCAAGACCCCTACTGTGTGTATATTTCACTAACATATTTTGATCTCATCAGCCACAGAGAAGGGCTAGGGCTGAGCCTTTCATATTTGTGTGGGTGTTTAAGTAGATACCATAAAATACACTTTATTCTCTCTGTGTTGGTCTGTGTATCCAGTTGTGTGTTTATGGTATGTTTGTAAATACAATTGCATGTGTATTTTGGGTTTTGCCATTGTTGGGTTTAGCCTTGACACTGCCTCACATCCTCATGGCTAGGTCAGAAGTACTTTCTGGGTCCTGTAGACCTCTGTGTTGGGCAGTCTCTAATACAGAGACATTTAAAATTAGTGTGTGTCCAACATGTATCTGTTTGTAATTCACAGCCCTGGGAAAGAAAAATCCCTCACAGTTCCCATTCAATGCAGTTCAATCAAATGTATTCTATTAATATTTCAATTTTTAAGTCTATTTATTTTTTTTTAATTGGTCAACACTTGAAACAAAGTATGATATACTCATGTTGGGCAAAATTCAGGTGATGAGGCCAAGCAGGATTAAACCTGTTTGGTTTACAACAAAGATCCACAACAAAGATAGAAAGAAACAGAAACAAGGGAAGCATGATTATTTTTTTAATGATGTAAATCACTTTTCATAAGCCCACAGCAGATATAACTCTATTAAATGTCTAAAATTTTTTTGTTGTCTTCTATAAAATGTAAATAAAGTTTTGACCATTCTTACTTAGCCTGTTCTTTTTCTGTCTGTGTTGAGCTCATAGGGTCTGGAGGTCATGTTACCAGTGTGTTTTTAAGCTTCACACAATTACCCTCAACCCTGTAAAGCATTGCACAGCAGGAAAGTATTTATGACTTGTCACAAGGAAAGCCGCTGTCTTCTGCAGCCCTACAGGAGTCCAAGTATAATGCAGTGGTTATGAAGAGTATGAAGGGAAATGTAAGAATAACATATTTAAACATAACATTACTGTGTCTTTGAACATAACTTTTTGCAATCCATATTTTCCACTCAGAAGTTAAGCCGCATGTGTCCTCGGCAGGTTGCTAAAGTAGAAATCCTATTTATCTACTACCTATTATTTTCTTAGCAAAATTATCATCTTACTTTCCATTATTTGGAGGGATTATTAACCTTAACTACTGACATCCAAGGGCACTTCACAAGGTATTACTCACTTAGTCCTCATGTTACCCAACAATTTGTTTTAATTTCTTTTCAAGAACAAACTATCACATAGTCTTACATTAAGCTCAAAGCAATTCTTCATGCAATAGAAATTGTTCAGGTTATACATATATATATTGAAATGGATATGTATTCACACATGTGAAATTAAGAAGCCGTTAAAGTGATCCAGCATGTCAGGATAGGATATTTTGCTCAGTAAAATAGCCCTACCATAATGTGGCAAACAAATGTTGGTATGATAAATGTAGAACTTTAGAGTCACTTTACTGTCTTTCTAAAAATATTTTTTCACCAACAATATGACTTTCATTCCTCCAGTAAGAAATGTGAAGGGGATTAAAAATAAAAATTAGAAAAACTAACAATGGATATAGTAAAGTGTGTTCTCAATTGCTTTTCCCTCACTTTGACATTATCTTTCTGATGTCTTTCTGTTTATAATCTTGCATAAGTGCAAGTGAATCACTAATAAAAGTGATTTCTTGGTTCTGTGTTTATATGAAATACCTGTCATAAAGCTGTTATTTCCTTCTTCTTTTTTTTTTTTTTTTTTTTTTCCCTGGGAATCTAATGAATATCTATCCTTTGAAAATCTGTTATTTAAAAATTGTAAACCCCAAATTATGATATACTTTTAAAGTGCCAGCATGTGTGCATTACTCACGTTAGTTTTGATATACTGAAAACTCATGAGTATTTCCTTGTGTTTCTCTGTGGAATCCATCCCACTCATGATTACTGTCATGGCTTTAGCATGAGAGTGTGTCACCTACCAAGAGTTTATCCAAGCTGTCATTGTTTTGCAACTGATCCAGTAAATACCTTACAATGCTAAAGACTCACTTTAATTTACAGGCAGATAGAATATCTGTTAGTGGTTTTGTCTTAGCAGACCAACAACCTTGGATCTATATCACCTGTCTTTTGATTAATTATGTACCTAGGGCAGCCGATCACAGAAATTTTCCACCTTTTCCCCTTGGTATTTGTATTCGTTCTTCACAATTAGCCATAGTCACTCAATGGTTGCATATGAAAAAGTCAGCAAAGCAAACCTTATCAGGGTGTTAAATAATGGGAAAAATAAATGGAATTTGGTGTATATGAAAGTTTTGAAATTAAATTATTACTTTGTTAAATTGGGAGAGGTACTATTTCTCCTTTAAAATGCAACTACACTATTTGTGTTAATACTTAATGACATTGATCCTCTCCTCTCTTATCACCACCTAATTAATAACATTTTCTCATATTTTTCTTAAATATATTTTGCTTAAATTGAAGATGTAGGATTCAGTCATGGTTTGTTTGGGGTTTTTATTCTAGGATATGCATTCTGTTAAAACCATTACATGCTCAGTGACAAAACTCAACATTTTCCTGCCATTACAATACTGGTTAGGGAGCATTTTGCAGTTCACTCTGGTCTACCATAAGCAGCATCATTCTATGAGCCTTTGGGGCAGTGTGTGTTTAGTGATGATCAAGGAGGTTGCCATGGGTGAGAAGGAGCACTAGGGATGAAGGCAGTGCAAACTCAGGGCTGATGTGGCGCAGTGCTGCAGTAAGCTGCATCCCTCCTGTGCAGAGAGAGCCACCCATGGGCTCTGTTTGCCGAGATCACCTCTTCTAGGATGTTGTGGGTCCTCATCACATGCGTGATCTCACCTCATCTTGGTGTCTGCCCACCAAGAGCACGCGCTTAGCTGTTCCTAAAGCTTTAGATGAAGTGCTGGTCCTGGATGCCTGACCAACATGTGGCCCACCAGAATTGCAGCTTGCTTCAGTGGAAATCTAGACAAATTTGAGGTAACAGTAAGTAGGAAAAGGGCAAATCATGAGGAGATTTTTATTAAAAATATTTTCCTGGTTGACAACACCTGTTTTCAAATGTTTGAATCAACTTGCTGTTTTTTATAGCTCTGTAAAGCTCTGCTAGATATATGATAACAATGCTGACTGAAATGAATATTTAACCAGTCCCTCTCTTAGTTGCCACACATGACCTGTCTGAATTTCACTTAAAAACTGAAATGTGCTACTCCTCTAAATAAGAAGAATCAGCATCCTACATCCATATGCTGAGTGCATATTCATGTGCACCCTTGGATTTACCCAGCTAGTAATTTCAGGAGGAACTCCTTGGGATTGATCCAAGACAATCGTACCGCACAGGGTGCTTTCTTTGCATTCCTAGATGTCTCTGAACATCTGACAGTCTCCAAAAAATTGTTCCTACTGTCCTGCCTTTCTCTGTGATTATGACATAACTTTCAACATTCCAAAAGGCTGCCAATGGAGCACAGAATGTCTCAATATGAAGATGTAGATGACAGCAGGTAATTTGACCTTAACAATACAAAAAAAGGTCTATGATCTGCTTTACTATCAGAATGCTTTGCGAAAACAGGGCAGCATTTTTTTCCCTTGAATTTACATTTTTCCCTTTAATAACTTCCTTTCCTTTCAAACTTTTCCTTTTATATTTTTAAATCAAATGGTATTGAAATCCTCCAAACTCCTTCTGTGCTCCTTAAATCACCATGTAAAAGGTTTGTATTTCTGCAATATATTTGCTTTTGAAAAATATAGCATTCCTAAAAACACTATAATAAACATTTTGAATGCTTTTTTTAACTTTACTATTCTTTCTTCCTGGATGAATTGTTTTGTGAATAGATAACATTGGTATGAAAACTAAAGCTCTCAAATCAATTTTTTGTAGCACAGATAAAGACATGTTCTTTAAAATTTTATTGCCTCCAATGGATACCAAAGCTTCAAGTATTAATATGATTTTAACATTGCATAGAAAAAGAGAGAAGGTTAAGATGCTCTTATACCTTAATATAATTCCTACAAAGTAAGAAATGGTATGGATTATCAAGGCTTGATGTAGCTAGTGGCACATCAATGAAAAATAACAAATCTGAATGCAACAGCATGAAGAATGCTGAGTTACTCTTTCATTATTCACTCCAATCTCATAACTTCAGTGACATACAAGGCATGAAATACATTTTCAAAAATACATAGTTCAGAATACAATGCCATTAAATGTTTTATCCAATTGGCAAAAGTGCTGCAAAAAGACTGAACATTAAACTGAACCCTACTTTTAAAAAAGATGATATTGCACTGTGCTTTCCAGCTCTTTCTACAGAATAAATTTTTCTGTCAGCAATTTCTTTTTAAGTAAAGTCAAACAAGTTTCTCTCTCTTCTTTTTTCCCTCCTTGTGAATATGCTGCAGAAAGTCTCTACCTCTAGGTAGAGTCTAGTCTCTATCCTAGGACATAAAAGAAAACTCCTTTCTGTGACTACTGGCATACAGATTTGACTTCTAGTTAGCATTTTTTTCTCATAAGGTAAATTTAGAATATTTTTTTATCATAATAGTAATAAAATTCTGAGTTACATACGGTGATATCTATTCATGCAAGGGAGAGATTACACACATGTTAGTAGTTCAGGATTTCCTTATTTCCTCAGCTCATAGTGAATTAAAACTACTCTGTTCTACATCACTTTCCTATATATCCTCTCTGGTTTTTTTTAATCTTATTTTGCCAATGACAGTTGGAACATCTAAAGAATTACTTTGTTATCTTTAAGTATCAGCCCAATATTTTCTTTGGATTGTCTCTTCTATCCTCTTTTATGTCGCTTACATTTGGGTGAATTATGGCCATCAGCATATTTTAGAATATTGTCCAGAAGCCCTTTAAAGTCTACAGCTAGTCATGATGCATATTTTGATGACTTTGAATTAGTCTACATCATAGATTATGAGGTTAATAATGGAGGGGAGTTGGGTTGCATGCTATGCACCAAATTTTTTAAAACTAAGGGTGACTTGGCTAGCAGCTTGCTTTGAAGGCAGATATAATTTTTGTTAGGTAATGATTGTCTAGCTGGTGTATTGATCTATATGTATTACCCTGTTAATAAACCACATGTTGCTATTTCTGGGCTCAAGAGCTCTTGATTAGTACTCAGCCAGTGGATAATCTTTTTGAGGGCTTGGGGGTGAATTTTAGTTCAAAATTTTTGTAAGCCTTTTTTGCTTGTACAACCTTTATGCCAGGTCAAAAGTGTGCAAAGGAGATTATGGGAAGCTGACATTTATATTGTTTATGGAGGGATGAAAGTTAGTTTTAAACAAATATCACTCCAGCCTCTGTGTGGGATCTATTGCCTATGCAGACACACTAGGTGCATGGGGCAAGAATTTCATTTCACTACATCAGAAGCAGTGAATTCCTACCTTGTCATTGCAATTTTTCATGTGTTTTCAAGTTTCTCTGTTTCCAATATCTAAGTAAACTCATCTCTTCAACCTATTGCCACAAGCTGACAAAGAAAGCAGCAAACCTCAGCTGAGATTCACCCCTAATGAAAACACAAAAGGTTAGAATTAATAGCCATAGCTGTTGAAATGTGTCCTTTGCACAGGGGCTTTGCATGCTTTAGAAGAAGCTGAGACAATGACATGAAATTACTTTTATCTTCTTTGTGGCCTATCTTGTCTGTAGTCACTGAGGAGTTCTCTAGGAAAAAATATTCTGTGTGGGAATACAACTTGAGTAGCCCTTTTGAGCACCTACAGTACCTGCTGAGTCTTCCTAGCTGGTGAACTGTTAAAAAATTCCCATGCTTTCAGGTGAGACTTTAGACTGGCCTAAATTACTTATTGCAGCAGGGCACAGAGGATACCCAAATACCAGTGTATTTGATATGATTAAACTTAGTAGAACTACTAAGTTAAAAAAAAGAAAAAAGGAAAACCAAGAAATCCCCAGTCTGTTTGCAGAAATAAGGTTCTGCAAGCTTTAAACAGCACAAGCTTACAAAGATGTTAGGATTTATTTTTGAAAATATTATCTGGATGTTTTGTTCTATCCTGTTTTGATGCCTTGAGAAGAGAGGCTACCTGGACCAGCAGCTAGACAATGTTAAGGGAATAAAGTAGGTATTTATTAAAAGACCTTTAAAGGATACACCCTGGACAGTACAAGAGCCTGGCTGTGGCTCCACCCAAGATGCACCCAAGATGGGTGACTGGTCATGAATTTTCACAGTTTTATAAGCGTTTTTTCCATTTAAAAATTGGAGTTAATTGCCCAATTGCAGCTTCAGATTAGGAAGTCCCATCCTCCCAGATTGCTCTCCTCAATTCCCTGTTGTTTACACTTTTTGGGCCTGAAGCTGCAACTGTGTCCTTGGTTCTCGGGCTGGAAAAGGATTGTTTTGTCTAACTAAATAGTGAAGAGAACTTGCTAACACTTTATATGAAATTCATACTTATATACTAACTCAGTGAAGAATCTGAAAAATATGAAAGCTAAAATATTAGGCATCAGTATATGCAAATATTTAGCAGAAAATCTGCCCAGTTGCAATATAAACAGTTGATAACAGCCACAAAAATGCTGTTGTTCACAACACAGTTGTTGAAAAGAGTTTCCTTCCATTTACAGTATTTTATCAAGATAAAATTCCCTCTTAGGCCATACTCCCCCATTCCCTCCCCCCTTTTCCACAGAAAGCTAACTAAATAATACTTTGAAATGTTTTGCTGGTATTTGTAAAATTAAAAAAAAAAAGCCACCATAAACAAATAAAAACCAGATAACAATTATTTTTGTAATAGATCATTATTACTAATACATTTACAGGAGTGATTCGACAAAATACCATGCTCAGGGGACTTGGGTATATGGGTGTTAGTGGAGAGAAAGCAGTTACCCTTTTACCCTTACACTGTTCAACTCAATAAAATGAAATTAGAGTTGTAGGAGGATAACAGGATTATTGTAGAGTCATCATTTCCTGCAGCATTTATCCTTTAAATTTGACCTTTGCAGGAGTTCATTATGCCAAAATTGATAGATCACGCTCATAGGAAAAAGTCATCCGAAACACCCGAGAGCTATTGAGCTAACTAAATAAACAACTCGAGACAGTGAATGTGTAGATGTAAAATAGGTTTGTCTGTGAGTGTGTGTGTGTGTATGTGTGTGTATAGATATATCTGTGTGTGTGTGTGCCCATATAGTTGCTGCAAGAACTGTCCCAGGTACTTCCTTTTAATTACCATTTGTGAATATAAATAGAAATTAATTATGATGGAAACCAGCACAGTGCTTAAAAAAGAGCAGGAAATGGCAGAAATATGACAACCCAATGTAAAACATATGACCAAATCTCCATAACAGTGAAAAACCACAGATATTTCCTTTTTTTTTTTCCCTCCCTCCATTCCTGTTCTAGATAACTGATGAGATGAAAGCCTCAGGAGCCAAGGAAGACTAATGTGAACCTTCAGGGGGACAGAAATACTGTAGAAAAAGAATGCTCTAATCAGTCCTATGGGAGCTACTTCCAGGCCTTCAAGGAGTGTCAAGCTTGATCTCAACTTTGGATTTGCTTCTGAAGAATTACGGAACATCCATGAAGCAAGTGCCTTCCAGCAGCTGTAATATACCAATCTTTAAAAACCGATTGTCTGCATTAGTCACTGCATCAAAAATGGGATTAAAGCCCAAATCAACTTTGCTATGCCCATCCCAAGACATTTCAGCTCTCTGAAGAAATAATGACTATGGCTATCCTCTGGATTCCATCTTCTGTAAACAAGCATATCGCTGCCCAATTTATTGTAACTGAGCTACGCTGCTCACTTTAATGATTAAATGTTTTTATCTCCTAGTTCTTTTGTGATATCTAACAGTCTATATGAGATACCAAGAGGTTCCGTGACCTCTTTAATAGACTCATTCTCTATAGAGATCCTTAACAATTTTTTAATGTAATTTCTTGTTATTCCCTATCCTTAATTTCTAAGGTTTAAATGACAATGTCAAGCTTTAGCATAATACATCAATTTATATTGAAAGGTTGTGAGAAAATTGTCAGCCAAAAAAAGACCTTGAAACCTTAACAGAGTTTACAAGCTCCGTGATCAAAATGAATATTATTGTCTCTCTGCTATCCCACCCTTCAAATTAAGGACAAAATCCATGCTGGTCCTATAAAATGATGGTGCTGCAAACACCCCTAATGCATTGAAGGGTTGTGGATGCCTTGGAACAGTTTGGGTTTTGCTCCCTAGAGTCAAAACAAAAGAGAATATAACCAGTAAACTGCAGTGGCAGTGTGCTGAGCAGAGCTTCCTGTGCAGAGAAGAGAGACAGAACACCTTGAGCCCACTCTTCTTTCTGTTGCTATTTGGAGCATTGAGCAGTTAATCCTATGACTGGTTTAGTTTCGGCTTTTTTATTTTAGTATTTGCTGGTGACCTATAAAATTGATTAATGCACATTCATTGTGAAAACTACTACCCTTTCACTTTTTTTGCAGATGAGCAATTTTTTTAAACCTGCAATTTACTGATTCATTATGTACTAACCTACAGTGTAGCTCATACCTCCTTAAAGATGTTCTGAAAGATTTAGTGGATGTCTGGCTGATTTTTTGAATGTAGTATTAATCTGGTTTCCATTTTTTTATTTTCTAATCAGTACACGTACATAATACTACAAATGAAGGATCCCGTGTTAATTCATAGAGAACAGGTATTTCAGATTCTTATTTGCCTGGATTAGGGTACCTCACATGAAAATGAGCTTGTGAAACTGGTATCTCTAATGGTTTCTTTCTTGTCTTAAAATTAAATGTCTTGCAAATTTCACATATTAAAGTTAGCTGGGTTAGAACTAGTTCTGATAAGCATCTTTGCAGACTTGGTCATAAAATGCAGATTAAATCTCTTGCAGCAAGCTTTAAAGGTCTTTGTGCTGGGACTTCTACTAAGATTATTTAAATTTCAGGGGTTCTTTTCCTTGTGATAAAATACATAGTCAAAATTGATTTGGGGTAAAATTAAAGACGATTTTTAATCTAAGATGGCTGAAGATTATAGAATGATGGAGGGTAATGAATATTAATTATTATTGAAGATCATAGGACTGCATCCTGGGGCTATATTCTACTTCTGTATTTCATACCTCCTCGGCTGACACTGAGTATTTCTGATGAGCATGCTATTCTAAGGAGAAGACTATTTGAGGAAAAAAAACCTTCTCGATGAATTCTTAGAGAAATATCTTTTGCAGTTAAAGATTTTTCCTGCTTCGTTTGTTGCAAGAAAATCTGTACATATTAATTTTGGGTGAACACAGAGTAGTTTAACAACATAAGAAGAAAATACGAGCAAGTGTGTTTTAGACAAACATTTAGTTTCCCATATATTCATCATAAAGGAAAAACTATCATGACTTGAGGTACTGTTTCTTCATTACACCAGAAAACAATTGTGCTGATTCCTAATGATTTGTGAAATACTACCAGCCAAAAGTAATACCTATAGAGCAATATTGCAATATTGCACCCACCTCTATGAGTTAATCTGTGGATCAGTGACTATACAGATAACTGAAAAACTGGCAGAACTATCCAAACCCGTGTCACATGGGTTGTATATAAAGTTAAGTGATTTTTGAAAAATATTTTATTTTCCTACATTTGCAAAAGTTCATGCTGAATTTCTTCTCTTATTTTTAGCATTAAAAACCTGTTTTCATATACAGTGTCTTAGCCAGAAGGGCAGAGGTGGCTGATCACATGTACTGGATTGTATTACCAAGAATGCAGTCAAGAATGAGGAATTAATTACTTCAAGCTTACTACTCCAGAATATCAGAAGTTGCCTTCTGACTACAGAGAGCATTCCTGGATTTAATCAAGTTTAGTGCAGTGAAAGGGGTCTAGGGAATATATTTTTAAGGATAATATAGAGGATCATTATACTTATAATGAAGATAATCCCCAGCATATTGACTAGGAAGATTTGACTCCTTTGGGGAAGATTCATCTGCAGAAGCAAAACTCTAGAATAAGAAACTCAGGACTTAAGTTTACCTCTCAGCCTTACAGATGAGAACAATAGAAAACTTTTCTTTTGCTTTGAAATTTTTAATGTACATATAGCTGAACAATTGTCACTCTTTCCAAAAATGGAGATTTAAAAGGTCCATTAGTTACAGGGAATAAGATTACAGTTGTCACATTGTTTTTAATGTTGTCCCCTTTCCTGTTTTACATGTGTGTATAACTACAGCAGCTATGTTTTTAACATAGACAATTCATACACAGCAAAGTATTAACATCTACTTCCTTATTCACTAGTAGCTGTTAATCTTTCTATGGTGCTTGAAATTATTTCTTGTCCTCTTGTTATTATTTTGCCTTAAGGAATACAACACACATCCTTTGGGAATGGAAAGAATAAATCATTAGAGAGAAAGTCAGTGATCGGTGTTATCTGCTATAGACAAGCCCCAATAAAGATGTTTTCTTATGGTTCAGTGTGCTGGGCTACTTCATACAGCTGTTAGAAAGAGGAAAGACAACATGATGTCCAAGCAATGCCTAAGTTAAAGCAAACTGCTGAGTATTTTTGTATGAAAAGAACTGTAGTTTTAGCAAAATAGAGCTGTGCTTACTTTTCCCCCCCCCTAGCTGTGTAGAAGGCTGTGTTGCTCTCTTGCCTGTGATTTATACACTTCTGCTTGTTTTTCTTTCCACCTCTAAGTTGAAATAACTTCCCTGAAATTTCTGTTTATGGAATCACTCTGGCCTCTGTGAACTTCTTTTCTTTGAGAATCATTATTTTTGCTCAGGGTAGAAACCCAGGCTCTCTATGGTACAGGGTTGATAAAATTAAGCCCCCTGTAGGCAATTAATCTGTGCTTACCTTACAGACTTTGTGTGGGACAAGGGCTTTCAGCAGTTGCCTCTCCCACTCCTCCCTGACTGTAAGGAGAGCCTGGATGTCTGGTTTAGCTTACCCACAGAAAGGCAGGTGAATGGGATCCTCTCCAGGTGCTGCTTGAAAATGAGATGCCCTTCAGAAGTCTGGATCCACTGCCAAAGTTAAAGAATGGGAAAACCTGTGCCTAAACTAAAGCCTGAGCAGGTCTTGTCACAGATGAGACAGAGGGCTGTGAACCTGTAGCTGTCTGGTCATACCAAACTTCCCTCTTTCCCAGGGTAATCCAGCATCAAACATTTAGAAACATCTATGTGGAGATTATTAGCACAGGGATATTTACAAAATGAAAGTTTCTTGTCCTATGACATTAAGGAGTTCATAGGTCAGTCTCTCCTCCCAGCTTTGCTTTGGTCCCCTCCTTGCATGCTTCTGTGATATTTCTAAGGATCAATGGATTCTTTTGTTGGAAGAAGCTCATAGTCTGCAACTTTGTGGGGTTACAGCAAAAGCTCAGCATCTAGTCTTATTTAGCTCTCTGTAATGTTCCTATTTTGACTTTGTTGCTACTTTATTATTTCAACCAAGATTTCCTCTTTTAAAAGTAGCAAAATAGGCCATTTGATACCTACAATTTCTGAAATAGTCTTAAGAGTACTCCCTTAAGATGGGGTGCTTCTTCACAGCTTCTCTTTTCTACTACCAAAACTATTTTCCAAACACAACCAGCTCAGATGATTGCCCTGCATTCACAGCAATTTTCACTTAATTTTTTCGCAGTCATGAAAATTAGTGTAGCCCTAGGAGGACTTATTCAGCACCATTTATTAGAATGCTTTGCTGTGGAATAAACTGCAGTTCTTCCAGTTTTGTAGCATGAGGAGTGTGAGCATTCTTGAACTGAGAATGCGGCTAGGAATACTAATAGGAGAATCCTGGTTCTGATGCTCACCTTATCAGAAAATTTTGAAAGCTATCACTAATGTCTGTGAGGTACAGATGCTTGCAGTTTCTATTTTATCTATGCTTGATGTTCTCCTGATGTGAAATTTATTTTTGCAGCAAGACAAGTCTCAGACATTTCCAAGGGCTTGTTGCAATTAAAAGGATATACCTTTAGGTAATTGGTATGGTTCATAAAGCTAGCTCCCTGCAGAGAAATACATTTCTGTTTCTGGAATATCCTTGGACATAGAGTTTTAAAATTTGTTTTAGTTTAATGGCAGAAAAAATATTTATTTAGTAAACCAGAAAAAGAAATCCAGAAAATACAGTTTTTGCTGCTTCTTTTATTACATTATTATTTTTCTTTTTCATATTGAATATCTTCTTTCTCTTTGTCTCTGAATCAGCAGGGGAATTTTTAGTCTGAAGATTTGCAGAAAAAGCTCTAATTCTTGGAAGAACTGAATATTGAAGTATTTAATCTTAGGACAAACAAGGGAAAAGATTGAAGGTCAGGAGCCTGGGCTAGCAAGCAAAACCTTTTGTCTGAATCTCTCTCATCAGTAACAAACTGAAAAGGATGTTAAGCATCCTTCTCACTATTTTATTTATTAGTAAATTTTTGTACTGAAACATCACAAACATTCCTCAGGCTAAAGATTTTGTTCTGGAGGTACTGATCATCTTCATGTAGTTCATATTCCCATACTTATTAATTTAATTAGTTATTTCACTGAAAATCTGCATGGTCACTTCTTAAACCACTCAGTAATCCTAGCAGTTCCATGTGGGAATTCTCAGGGTTTTGTTGGTTTGAAATTAACTCTCTCAAAGCTTGAATATTTATAGTAAAAGAGAGGCAATTTCTACAGTACCTGCTGTCTGTCAGAGTGATCTGTGCCCTTGAACACTTTGGAAAATAACCCTTTATTGACTGTCTTGTTGGGGCTTGGACAGTGCCTACAAACCACACAGAGCCATCAGGCACTCTTTCAGTTAAGAGGGAGAAACATGATTTTGCAGAGAAATTCAGAGTTGGAGCCTAATTTTAGAAGTTTTCAATCACTCTCCACATGTGTCTTTCCCTTCCTGAATAAAGGACTCTGCAGTGACCAGTCTTGCCAGCTCAAACCAATTGTGGGGATAACCTTGTGAGGCTAGTAAATTACATAAATATTTTTTATACATTTTAGGGAATGCCTTTTCCCTTCTATTTGAAATCTATCTGTCCTGATCATAAGGCATTCATTTTATTACTGCTGGGAATCAATGTGTGTATTTGGAAACTGTATTTTTACTATTTGTGTAACACTGAAAGAACATAAAACTGATTTCCCTTGTCCTTTGGAATTTCTCTATTTGCAAGTGATTTAGACTTATAGTAAAAATTTGTCTAAACAATTTAGCTTTAATCAATATTTTCATTCCTGAGCTAAAAGGTAAGGCTACAAATTTGAAATTGATTTTTTTCCCCCTTAGTATTATGTAAGGTTGCATGGGGTGCTAGAGTGCTGGAGAGACAATCTGCATTTGGTTTTGTTGGTTTGTATGGATTTGGTGGGGGATTTTTCTTGGCATTTTTTGATGTTTGTTTGATTTGTTTTTTTTTTTTGTTTTTAAAAAATGCTACTCTGTTATTTAAAGCATGGATAAATGTTTCTTTTTGCTCTTCTTTTTAAGCAAAAGTATTCACATGATGGTAAAATTAAAGAGAAACACTCTTCCAAAATGGCTGGAGATGATAGGAATGGTAATAAATAATGTTATCTGTTTCAAAAAGCCGAAACCTTTCTTTTGTGATATTATTGATATGTGTTTCATTAGAAGTAAAGTTTACCCTCAGTTAATATGGTTTCTTTCTAAACATTGAGAATGTGAATAATCTTTTCATTTAGGTTTTGAAGTTTGCTCTTTTCAATGCCAATTCAGTTACCGTTTTTTTTTTCCACAGAAGCGCTATTATACGCCCATGCTTATTCCCACTGTGCATCATCTCTCTTTCATTTTTTTTAACAGGGTCTGAGTTATTTTAACCTCAATGAAGCAAAAAAAATAATACACAACTGTCTTCCACATTTTTATTAAAATGATTCAATTATAATTTCTTTCATCATTGCAATATCATTTGCAAGCTCATCTGAAATATCTATTCCTCTTTAAATGTATCTTGTTTAATTATTAACAGGTAGATGATTCACATATTTGCAGCATATTTCAACTGATTTATTGTGGTTTTGTAGCATAAGCAAATGAATACCATTGGCTTCAGTATTTTCACAGCATTATTTGGTTATGACTTTTTGGTTAGCCTTTGCAATTCCTCGCAATCCCTTGCAATCCAAACTCCAGTGAGCTGAGTGACAGTAGGCCTGCTGGGCAACTGATTGCTAGCTAAAAACGAAAGAGCAGCAGCAATAAGAGGAGCAATGAAAATATTGCAAACTGATGACTACTGTTTTTTTTCCATTTCTACTGTATAGCATATAGAAGCTTTGTATAAAAAAATAGGATAACTAAAGTCTGCTGAAGTACCTTCTGAATATTTCTGCACTGAAGTACTTGCTGAAATTTCCTGTACTACAGCACTCAGGCTGTTTCAAGAGCAAAGCTCACATTTATTCTTTCCCTTATCCATCTTTTCAGTGCCAGGTAGCAGCTATGATGGTTCATAGCCAGGGCATTCAGATAAAAATTGCTTCATCAAATGGAGGAACTTGACCATGACCTAGCTCAGGGAAGTGAATTAGGTGATATCTATGAGGGAAGAGAAAAAAAAAAGAAAAAAACCCCAGGGACTTCATTGTTTATGCACACCAGGATCCTCATCCAGGACCACCCAGAATTGTGTTTGTGTTTCACAACTGGATGCTCGGCCTAGTGCCAGGGATAAAAAGGAAGAATCATCATTCTTGTGGGGTTAGTGAACTATCCACTTTGTATGACTATCAATAAGGACTGTTATTAGGGACTGTTATAGCTGTGAAATGCATTAGCTAATTTCAAGGCTGGAAATAAAAAGGATGTCTCATTGAGACTTTTTAAGTGAGCCACACAATGCAGAAAGGAAGCTTTATTCCATCTTGCTCCTAAAAGCTCTTTCTCAGGCTTTTTTGGGCTCTGAGGTATCTCATTGCTCTCTGTTGTGTCACCAGAGAGCAGCCATACTCAGTGAGCTAAAATAGATCCTCTACAATCTTTCACAAGAATTGCCCACTAATTTCCCTGTAAATAACACAGAAAAAGACATGCTTATGACACTTGATTTCAAGTTTAATGTTGCTGGCTTCCATCAATTTGCATGACTGCAGTAGCAATACAGAAACAGTAGAGAAGATGGGGAGCAGAGAGGAATTTTCTTATCTGATGTGATTTTAAATTTGGTTTCATACTCACAAAAGAGAAGGGATACAGTTGCAAATTTAAGATATTCCTTACATCCCCTCTCTGTTGCTCAGTATAGGTCATGTTTTTCTTCTAAAGTGTTACAGAAAGGAGAACTTTTTGACTAGAGGGGAAAGGTTCTCCACCCTTTCTAGATCTAATTTTTCTAATTTCTGTTAATTTGAGGTGGGTTCAAAAAGATAAGGGCTTGAGAGAACAAGTATTTTCAGAGATGATATCTTGGGTAAGAAAGAGCAGTAACATTAATGCATTAATACTACTAGTAAGCAGAGTGCAAAGCCTCAAATTCCTTTTTTTATCTCTGCATGGTGTATAATTTATAATGATTGTTATGCTCTCTCTACTGTTGTATAATATTGTTCTTTATGATATTTGGATACCAGTTTGGCTCCAGGCAGTGACTAAAATTAAGTTTGTGTTGATATAGTTTAAGAGGAAGAAGAAATTTTGACTTAGTGGTTTTTTTTCATGCATGTAGAAAGTTTTGCTTCAGATAAAATGATTGGAATAAGGAATTAGTTGATAGACTTATGTCTTAACAGCTCTCAAATGTGATTTCATTGCCCTGAGTTTTTCTCATCTGTACATTGTGAAATTTATTGATATTTGTATACCATGCTTTGCCATTTAGTACAATTTTCAATGTAAACTAAGGGTAAAATTTCTAGGGATGTCTTGTTAATAATTTTGATATCCATGATAAAAACTAATTTCCAAGTTAATTGTGACTGAAAAATAAACTTTCTCAATAAAAATAATGAAAATTCATTTTTTTCTAGTAAATTACACAGTTTAAAATAATTGTAATAGCCAGTCAAAGTAAAACTTATTCTCTAAAAGTTTTGTTACACTGTTAGTTCATGTATTCTATATTACTCTTGTGAGCTAAAAAATTTTCACCACTTAATTGACAAATTCACAGTATGAATTAGATGAGAAACATTAATGATCAATCTCTATTTTCTAGAGTATCACAGTATCATTTCCAAGGTTTTTGAGTCCCACCTGTGACCACATTGTCAACCAGACCAGAGCACTAAGTGACACATCCTGAGCTTCCTTGAAAGTCTCCAGGGATGGTGACTCCATCACCACCCTAGGAAGACAGACACAGTGCCTGAAAACCTTTGCTGTGAAGAAAATCTTTCTGGAAATAAGAAAATAAAATCTTCCTTTGTTATTTGCAACAATGGATTTTTTTTGGTGCCTGTTTGTACGAATTTGTAAAGGTGTCTGTATGTACTTGGCAGGAAGGAACTGGGCAATTATTATGTGGAGAAAACAATAGTTAAAGAATGTATAATGGTTTTGAGCTTTGAGTTGGAATTTTGGAGTCACCCTAGGCAAGCTGGCCTTTGAAAACCATCTTCATTTTCATATCTTCCAGTTTCCCAAGATGAAAGTAAAAACATTGTGAAAAAATCCATTAAAGTGGAGTGTTCAAATGCTCCCATTGTAGGAGACCTCAGCTCTATGAGGAGCATTGTGTGTGTTCACTGCTGCAGCCTCTCAGTGTCTGATGCATACAAATCAGAGAAACCTGAACTCCCCTTTTACTCTCACCTTTTGTGCCCCTGTGGGAGATCCATTGTGTGGTAGTCCTGGGGTAGGACATTTTACAACCCCTTTAAAGCATCGGCAGTAGGGAATTTAGAGCACATTTTTCTAGTTTATAATATATCTGTGTACCTGTGTATCTGTGAAGTTGCACAGTTGGAGCAGCTCTGCTATTTATCCCTTAACCACATTCCATACTGAAAGTAAGACTGGGAAAAATGGGTCTGTCTGTATGTAAATATAATGAAAATGAAAAAGCTGTAGCTGATTTTCTTGTGATGCAGAGGCTCAAAGTTATGCAGCAATGAATGAGGTACTCTGCTGGGCTCCTTCCTTAGGGCTATTTTAGCAGATTAAGCAAAGTCTAGTAGAGTGCAGTCATTTGTGCTGCTGAGCTGTGAGAATGATTGCTAGCCTGCTTTTGGCTCCTGGTGTCAGGCACTCTCCCAAATGATTCTGGGCATGGTGTGGAACTTTAGACATTCCGGGAACTACTCACAGTAGACAGTTTGTACATAATCACTTTTTTTTTTTTTTTTGGGTAAGAGTTTACCAACAGTGACAATGACTCTTCCACACCAACACTATGACTGTTCCTGGGATGTTTAATTCCTTGGTTTAAACACAGACCTTGGCTGCTGATACTAAAAGACATGATTCAAGCATTTTGATCTTATCTAGAAAGCAAAGGGAGGATGAAATGGATTTCATTCTGGTTTGTAAACTACTCAAAAATTTTCAGTCAAGTATTCCAGTTCTGCTTTGCAATAAATTCCTGTAAATCTGCCTCCTGTTAGTGGGGTTTGGTACATCAATAGGGGGTTTCATAACAATATTGTTAATGCTAAGGCTGAGCAAGTTGGTTTCTTCCAGGTATGAGACAGGAATGAATTATAGTATTGACTTGACCTTTCCTAGCTTTATTTTTCATCTTGTTCCCCAAAACTGTGAAGAACACTTTTTCTAAATGAAACTGAAATTTTTGCATGTAAACATAAAAACAGGAGTTTACCAAATTCTGTGGAGTTAGGGATGGATTTTTGGGAGTGGGAAGTGTTAGAATCATGAATAGTTAGAATTCATGGTGGAATCATCTCCAGGATTTGATAGTCTGTTTCTAGTAGACATAGAAGAAAAAAGGAAGATTTCTCCCTAGGATCTCCAGGATTTTGGTTACATTTTATTTCATTGGTTTTCAACCTTTACTTAGCGAATCTGTAGGTGCTTAAAGAAAACTATCAGTGAAAAAACCCCTATAAAGTATATTCTAATGTAAAAATGTGAGTCTATTTGTCAATGTAGATTCTGAAGTTGCATGTCTCTAGAACTGCAGTTAGGTGGTGTCTGTAATAGTAAAGTATCAAACTTTCTAAAAAACAGTAAGGAGTTAAAAAAAAAAGAAATTATTGCTGCTAATGCAATGGATATAGTTTTAAATATTTGCAGGAACCAGATGAAAATTCGGCTTACATTCATATGCACCTAACTTTACCAAGCTCATGCTGTAGTATTTTTCTACCTTATGTTTACATTTTTAATAATACAGGGCCTGTATATGCAATTTTTTGGCGGGCTTTATCTACTTGTTCCAGCGGATATGTGGCTAATTTATATTAGTGTGAAATGTGAAGGTTTCTTAGCTAGTTTAGGAAAGAAGAACAATTTGCTCTGGTCATTCACCCATTGACACAGAAATAGGTAGTCACTTACTTCTGATGTTTAATGCTAATCTATTTGAAGACTTTTTTTACCTTTTCTATTGTCACACCTGTCTTGGATTTAATTTTGTAAAAGCCATTAATGTCACACAGAAGATTCAAGGATGGTTAGGAACAAGATTAAATAAGGGTTACTGCTTGACCATAGTTTAGCTATACACAGTAATATTTTTCTGCATCACATTACAATTTTTGTAGAACCGTGTTTTTAGTAAAACTGCTGGAGATACAGAAAATATGTTGTTCAGTTCATTATCTTTCCATTTCAGATTTATAATAAAATATAAGTAAATTAATAACAGTGTGCCTAAAAGTACTTCTCATGTGATTTTAGGGTTACATCCTACAAATTATAATGTGAAATATAGCCTGCAGGTACCCAGCTCCTTTGAGTTCCCATTTAGCTTGCATATTTCAACACTGATACTATAGTACTTAATTAGAAAATAAAAATTTCAATGGTTACTATGTTCATAATTCCATCAGCTCTAGAACGCATTAAGATATTTTTGAAGTCTTGAGCTACACTGTAAAATCCTAGTCTTTTTAATATCAATTTTCTATGGGCTGTTTTACCTTTTACTTTCCACATAACACTTAAAAATAATAGGATTTTTAAAAATGAAATTAAGGGATGTTTCCTACAGCTTTGTTTTCTTCCCTTCTCTCTCCCCACCCACTTGCTAGACTTGTATTTTAAATTAATTTGATCTTTCTGTTTTGTAGCTCAGTGGGCAGAAATAGCAAAATCCTAGGGAAAAAGCACTGTGAGTGTGTGTTTCTTTTGCAGACTTCAGTGTGGCAAAATTTTATTTTGATATATGAGCTCCTAATCTGATATTTTAATAACAGTAGAAATATTCTCATTCATCACAGGAACAGGCACAGCTCCTGATGATTTCAATGGGACTTATGGGTGCTTCGTACTACCCAAAGTACCATCTCTCAGTAAGGATTAAGGTTGTCATCATCCTTAGTCATTATAGTTCAGCTGTCACCATATTCCAGTTATTCTAGCCACATTTTCATATTTTCTAAGATTGAGGATGTTGGTCTTTTAAAAAGTCTGAACTTTTGAGTTTTCTTCTGAAGTAGTTCTTTTGGGGTTTTTTTTTGCCAGGTATAAGTGAATCATCACAGTAAGGCAGAGATACGTTCACTTTGACTTCATTTTTCTTAGCTGTTCTAATAACTGTATCTCAAAAATGTACTGGGCTAAGCCTCATTTGGCATTTCCTGTTTTTGCTGCAGCTGTCCCACATACACCAATGTCAACTGAACTCAGGAGAATGTAATCTTCATGTTGTTTTACATGTATAAAACGTATTCTGTCTCTACTGCTGCAAATAAAATTGTCAATAAAACATATTTCTTATTAGATCTTACTGATTTATGCATCAAATAGTTGCAGACACTTGTATACCTTACCATCCACTATTTGCCACCTTCAGTGCAATCTGTAGTTCATACAACATCTAAGGCCGCCTCTTCAGCTCCCCTTATCTCCCTTACCAAAAGGACAAGGATTACAAAGGACAAGGCCCTTACTTCTGAGGAATCAGCTTTTCCCTTAGGCTAGGTCACTAGCCAAAGACAAAAGTAACCCTCCCTGCTCATTAGAACTTGCTGCGAGGTCATCACTTAAGAATTTACAGATCCTCAGGTGGTATTTAGAATAATTTTCTTTGTCCTATTATTTTTCTTCTAAATTGGCAGTTCTTGTTCCTTTTTGAACAAACATGGCTACCCCACAGTTTCTCTGAGAGCACCACCTGTCTGCTTGCTAATATTCCCATAATATTCACAGTAAAATATTTTGTGATAGAACATGTGTGGCATAAACTGCGCAAAGTAAAGCAATGCTATGCTGTGTGTGCCTTACTGCTGAAAGTCTGAAAGGAGAAAGCAATTCTCTTTCATAGCATCTTTTTTATCTGAAGTTTCATGTTTAAAAAAATGAAATACAGCTGCCTAATCCATGGATATATTATTCTTGAACTGAAAAAAGTCACATCATCACCACTTTAATTACCTTAATGAGAAAAATTATGAAGAAAACATCTTGTGATAATAAGTCCCAATTTAAATCCTGGTTGCCTCACACTAAATTTGAACTGTGGTAAATATGTTTGAAGAAAATTTGAAGAAAAATGGCTAATATTCTGTATGAACTTTAATAAACATAAAAATAACAAGAATATAGGACAGAAAAATTAGTCCCAGTCAAGTGAACTCTTTCAGTGAAGAGTAAGTGATACCTGGGACTGAATATGCAACAAATTATGCCTGTTCTTGTTTGGGCGCGCAACAGAGAAGCCCCAGAAGAGAAGGAATGTACAGCTAATATTGCAAAATCTGTACAAAATATACTGGAGAAGGGCAAAGTACATGTAAAAGGAACCTGCAAGAATCAAAATGTAACAATCTAAAATCTGGTGAAGGCATCATTGAGGGATTAATGTTAAGGAACTCTCCAGATAAGCTTGTGGATTGCTGGGATTTCATGCAAAAAATTTTATTCTTACTTTCTCTTACTTGTGACTTAAACACTGCTTTCATTTTGGAAACCCTCTCTAGTCCTTAGACATATATTTGATTCCTTAGGCCATTTGATGCTCAAGTATTAGACTTCACCTGTTTCCCAGAATGTACCTAAAATCTTGAGGAGTGCTGTCTCTGGGTAATAGATGGTTGCTAGGAAGATGCTTTACAGGTTCCCAGGTCCTCAATGAGATTAAAGGTTACCTACCTCTGATAATTCAGCTAAAGTTTTAATTGCTAGAACATACACCATCCTTTTAACGTGGACAAGGTGGTATACAAAACCATGCCTCCAGGAGAGAAATAGCCATGTGTAACTCTGTAGCCCTATAGACAAGTGAGTTTGCTCGGAATCTATATATGATTTAGGTTTCTTTCTTTTTTTCCCATAGTCTTTATGCATTAGGTACTAAATAGTGTTTGCTATTAAAAATACTAATTTCCAATTTCCACTCTCATACACGTGGACAATGTTCCTCACATACATCTGGGCTACTCTACAGTTTTGGACTTGACATGTTTACATTTTGTTTTAGAAGTGTGAATTTGTTTTATTTCTGCTTTTCAGCTGAAAACTGTGCTTTCCCCAGAGCTTGATGTGCAGCTCACCAAATGGTCTAAAAAGACACTTTAGACCCACAGAAGAATTGGATTAATTTTGAAATGCAGGGATTTCATTAACTTCACATAAGAGAACAAGCCAATCAGTACAGTACTGCACATTTTCCTTGTCCTGGTAGGGTATTATGTATTGTTCCTGGCTTCTCGGTTCTATGGATTTTAAAGTGAAACATAGCTGCTGAGTCATAATGAGTTAGAAGTCATTAAGCTTAAGTAATTAGTAACTGTTGGAAGAGTAAGAGACTGAGGACTAAACAATGTATTTCTGTTAAATGCTAAATATTCGAAAAGTCACTCTGTTGTTCTCAATAAATTTGTGAGCAAAAAAACAACAATCCATATTTCTGAGCTATTGCTTCAGATGGTCTGGAAAGTGTTGTTGCAGCAACTGTCTTATGCCATATTACAAATGAAATTTGCAATCTGTTATTGCTGAAATGCTAATAAGTAAATAAACTCAAAAAGTCTTTGATGGAGTTTTTCATGGAGATTCAGGTGCATATTGTAGACACATGTGGACATGAAATACTATGTATTTACCTAGATATCTTAGGGAAAAAAATTAAAAAGAGACTAAAAGAACCAGTTCCTTGAAGAAATGGCTTTTTGTGAAATTAAAAATATTCCAGAGAGATCACTTCAAGAACCTGAGCAAATTAGAATAAGTTTTCTCTGACAAACAATGAATGCTAGACATTTTAAGTAAGTTTCTTGCTGCAAGAGATTCCAGGATACAGAATTATGTACTATTTGGCCTTTCAGATATCACCGATATCTAAATAAATAAAACCACAAAAAATTGAAGAAGATCTTCAGCCTCTTGCAATAGTAGAAAAAAGTTGTGTGGGAAGGAATGTGACAGAACAAATTTGTTTAAGTTTAGGCAAACTGCATCAGTATAGGTGATATGTATTGTTACAGGAATTTATTGACCATTCTTACTAGTTTTTTATAATGTTACCTCTTCAGCACTGTAGAAAACCATTTTGTCATTAGGAAACTGAGAAGATTAGGAACAAACTTTTCTCATGCTTGGTTAAAAGTACAGTTCAGCCTAAATATTGGACAAGACTGGCATTGGACTGCTCAATCACAGAATACAGTCCTTAAAGAAGGGGCAGTGAACGAGGATCACTCCTGTTCACACACTTGGTGAAGATATGCATATATCCAGTGCTCTGAGCTAGTGACAAAGGGGCACTTTGTCAATATTGCTACAGTAAATGTTGAAGTGAAATGACAGATTTTCCTCTTGGGACTCCCATTGAAACTGATGTGTAATCATTATTGAGACTTAATTTCTTTCGTGCTCTTAGCTGGAGGGAATAAAGCCAGAAAGGAATCTGCAGTCTGACTGAGAGCAGGAGATTTGCCTGTAACTTTCAGAATGTGACTTGAATCTGTTTGCAACCTGGAAGATGCTGCTCATAGTATTTGTTACAGTCCAATGCCTTCATCAATGTATTGTCTTCCTTATGCCTTTCTTTAAATATATATGATCTTTAAATAAATATGATCAAATGTAGGGATTAGCATCAGGGAAGGTGATCCCAAGACTTAATCCTATCCTATAAAGACAGGGCTTCTTAAATAGGAATAGTGTGATCTGCCAGAAGATCTGACTGAGAAGTAAACTGAAATATGGCAAGCAAAAGATGACTGATTTGTGTAGAAAAAAGAGATGATAGTTGGACATAAAGGAAACTGCTAAAAAATTTTGGACACAGTGATCTGTTAACTGGGAAGAACTGTAACAAGAAGGAGATGTGTCAGTGGGGAAAGGTTGGCATCATATGGCACACAAGATGTGCAAATTATCATCTTTTCAGTTGCAAAATCTTGGGCTGTGACAAACTTTAGGTGAAGCAATTCCAAAGGAGGTAAAAAAAATCAGGATGACTTGGTAGGGTGACATGACAGAAATGTGGAGAGTGGGATGAGTATTAGAAACCAAGTTAAATGTAATATGGCAGTTTTCAGCTTCCAGAAGAAGCTTAGATACACATAATAGTTATGTAACTTGTCTTTCCTCCACAAAATATGAATGACAGATTTATTTTTTATGAGAATACAGATGTTCAAACTGTTCTTCCCAAACATCCTCTTCTCAAGATGTAGAGCTCTCCGAGTCCAGCACAGTCCCACAATTGGCCTGAAATCAGACCTGTAATCACATTTTGACACTCTATGCTCTCCTGATAGAACAACAGCATTGTTTACTTTCAGTCATTTGAGACAGTAATGCATAGTAAGGAGCAAGGCAGGAGAAGAATAAGAAAAATACTAATTTAGAGACAATCCCTTTCTAGACTCAGTGGTGTGTCTTTCATCCCAGGTCATTTTGTCTAAGGTACAAAGAAACTGAGTATTATTTATAAGCTATGCTAGAGATCCTTCCCATATAACCTTATTCTGAAGGCATGGTAAACACATATCCCTGTGCACACACTGAAAACCTATTGCTCAGCAAATTTCCCTGAACAGTGAACAGTCCTGGGGCTTTGATCAAATCAATCAAGAAAAGACTTCTATAGTTTTTTGGTGTTTTTTTTTTTTTTTTTTTTTTTTTTAAGTTGGGCAAGAAGTCTCAGAGGAAAAGGAATAAAAATGGAAAGCATCTTGACATAAAGAAAAAGCATGTGCTTTTCACCTTTAATGTTCCTTGCAGCTTTATGTTTGGAAAGCTGATTCCAGCTTTCAGTAATGCTTTACTGTATAGAAGCACTGAGTGCTATCCAAGTCAAACTGTCCTGAGTCTTGCTATGAGGCCTTTGTTTGGTGGAATTAAATAGATCACAATATGTCCAAGAACAAATGACAGGGAGTTTAACATACCAACACAGTCAAATGAATGGGAGCTTAATGTACCAACACAGTCAAACTAAAGTTTCTTTCAGACAATGATTGGAAGTAATGAAAATACTTCTGCTTTCAAAGACTAAGAGGGGTTAAAATACACCTGTAGAATTGATGCTCTTAAATAAATGCCATCAAGATATTTCCATAATAAGAATTCTTCACTGTGTCCATAAATACACTTTTTCAATATTTCAGGCAAATCTTTTGAACTCTGTTTAATCTCTCATCTGCCATGTACCTCAGTGCTTGCTTTTCTGAACATGAGTGGGCATCATGCTTGATACCTGTTCTTGCTTGATACTTACTCTCAAAAACTACCCATGGGTAATTAATATTTTCACTTGAAGCATTTAGTGTATGTTCAGCACAGAAAAAAAGACTGTTTTCTTTTTAAGAGTTCTGATACATCACACATTGCTTAAAGAGGATATTTTCAGATGGAGTAAATGTCTCACGTAATGAAACAGAATGTATTGTGAAAGGAGTTACCACTTGTTGTGGTGTGTTGCAATATCCTGTTTTACCTTCTCCCTTCCCCCTCGCCCCTCGCTGAGTGTGCCCTGTCAATCAGGCTAACATACCAGCAAGGCGTCGTGTGATAGGTGTCCCTAGTACCTGGAGACCCTGCCCCTTTACCTGGTTGGTGACTCACCTGTCCCCTCCCCTTCCCCTGTCCTGAGCTTAAAATGTGAATGAGACCATGCGGCTTCATTCTGTTATCAGCAGTAGCCCAGTGCAGACGTATCTGTGCTCATGGAATAAACATCTGGCTACCTTCTAGCAGAATCCGCTCCCTTCTTTTCTCCACCATCGCCAGAAGCTCTCTCCTGAGGAGAACGGAGTCCTGTCTTGTGCCCCGCTGCACTCTGCCGCCAGCCAAGGTATCTTTGAGGTATAACACCGCAGAGCTGCCTGTGGCCCAGCAGCGAAGGTCAGAACTGGCCTAGGCACCATCTAACTGGTTATATTGGGATACATATTCCAATATATTGGCGTCCCTGTGGGTGGCTCGACCCTGAGCCGGAAAACGGACTCGCAGTTCCTCAGAGAAGCTTCTGCCAGCCGTGCATCCAGCTGAAAGGAGCCTGGCTTCAAGACTCCCAGCTAGAGACTTTGGGAATACTCCCAGAAAAAGTTTCGTGGACTGTTCGGTGCCTTTGGAAAGCCCTGCTTCATTGTGGTGAACAGATTTTCCAGAGGAAGAAAAGGGTAGCTTCTCTTACACCCAGAGAGAGGTCCTTTTCCAGTGGAGACCTGCCTGCCTGTACCCAGCCTACAGCTTCCATTTCACGTGAGTATCTCTGCTTTCGGTAGAGCAGAAGCTCAAAAACAGACTCTGCCGCGAGTTCTGTTCCTTTTTTGCCTTTGCATTTTGGCTGCGCAGCCCCACAGACGAGAATTCATAGCGTTCTAGTGTTAGCTTTCCTGCTGCGTGTTTCACTGTTTTTTAGAATTCGCGCCGGAGCGGGATCGCTCTCTGCCCTTCCCCCCCCGGCTCAGCAGCGTGTTCAGACACGTGTTAGGAGATTTTCTTTCTCTTTCTCTTTGCGGGAGAGGGGGGGGCTCTCTTTCCACGTGGCCGGGGGACCTGCGGGGGTCGGGAGTGCTCTGCACACGCGGCGGCAGGGGGGGGGGGCGTCCCGGTTTCGGCTGCCACGTGGAGCGGCTGCTCTGTCTGCTCCGCGGGGGGGTTTGCATTCCACCGCGGGGGAGGCTTTGTGTCTGCCTCTATTCGGCAGGGCGTGCCCTGCTGCTGCTGCCCGGGAATTTTAAAAGCAGTATATACAGCTGCATTGTGAAGCTTTTGTCTGCTCGTTATCGCTTTCTATCTGTGGTTTTTTTTTAGAAATTGGTAGCTGATTTTAGCTTTGTTTTTGGTCAGGCGGGATTAAGTACCTTGCTTTTTAACATGGGTTCCAAACTTAGCATTGTACAAAGGGGAGTGTATTATGATATTGTTAGCATTTTAATCAAGAGTAATGTGAAATTCTCTAAAGGAAAATTGAAACAGTTTATAAGATGGCTTTTTCTGCAGTTCCCAAACATTTTCCCTGAAGAAATCCACAATATTCAATTCTGGGATAAAGTTGGGAATGAATTGATAACCTTAGGACAATCTGGCAAATTACCCTCAGCTAAATTTGTGTTCTGGAGTTTACAAATTCGAACAGCATTGCTCAAACAAAAGGAAATGGAGAAAAAGCCAAATGTAAAGCCATGTGCCTCTGCTCTCCCTGTTCCTCCCTCTCCCTCTAAAACCCCTAAACCTCTTTCCCCAAAAAAATCCCGAGCACGTGTTAGCTTTTCGGAGAGCAGTGATGTCCAAAATGGCCCCCAGTCCCTAGGGGGTCCACAAGATGGTGGATGCCACGTGGCATCTTCCCAAACCTGGTCTTCTTCTTCCCAAAATCCTCTTAAGCATTCCAAAATTCCATCCCCATCCCCCTCTCCTCCTGTTCCTCGTGACACCTTTCCCCCTCCCCCCGCCTTTCCTGCAGTACCCTCAGCTCCGCCTCTCTACTCCTCCCAGGGGGCGGTTGCTGACGTGATGTCACCAGGTGACCCCGCCCTCTGTTCCCACGGTATCCCCGCCCCCTGCCAGCCCCTTGACCCCGCCTCTTGTTCCCACGGTTTCCCCGCCCCTTGCCGGCTCCCTTTCCCCGCCCCCTCCCCGGGTTCCCACGGTGGGGACACACCCACTGCCTGTCCCCAAACCTGTAGCTGTGATCCCAATGCTTCTGATTCAAGGGATACAGAGCAGGGGACAGCAGACCCAATGCATGGTGCCACGTTGTCACTGGCTCCTGTTACGTTTCAGCCTGCAGCTCAAGCAGGAGCAGCCCCAACTGCTAATTGGAGTTCTTTTGGACGACAATTGATTAAAGAGATCTGTAAATCTCATAAAGAATATGGTCGACACAGTCCATATTTCCGTGGCCTTTTAAATTCTGAATTAAGTAGGACTGTTGTGGTTCCACATGATTTAAAACAAATTTTTTCATGTCTCATGACATCCACGGAATTCAAATTATGGGAATCAGCATTGAAACAACTGCTAAAAGATGCTCTCCCAAGCTTACAGGCTGATCCAAACACAGCAAAAGACAACAATGGTAACCCCATTACTATTGACCACCTCTGTGGTGAGGGTCAATGGTCTTCTCCCTCAGTCCAAGCTGCTGCAATTCCTGCAGAAACACTTGAGAAAGTAAAGGAAGCAGCTGAAAAAGCATTCTTTTCCCTCCAACCTGAGGGGCCTTTTGAGCCCTATAGTAAAATCAAACAACTACCATCAGAGCCTTTTGTGAAATTTGTAGAAAGGCTAACTAGAGCCATTGAAATACAGGTTAAAAAGGAAAATGCAAGGGAAGCAATTTTAGAAGAAATAGCGTTTACAAATGCAAATGAACAGTGTCGAGCAGCAATCCTGAGCCTTCCTATGGAACCTTCCCCTACATTAAAAGATATGCTTCTAGTCTGTAACAGGAAAGTGCCTCTGATGAGTGTTGCTGAAGACACCAGACCAAGGCTGCTGCCAAGACCACCTCAGCGTGTTGCTGTTGCCAGCCCTGCACCTTCTCTTTCAGCACAGCAGTACCCTGGGCAGCAGCGGAGACCAGCAATGGTTGAGCCCAATAAACCGTGCCTGCTTTGTAATAAGCTAGGGCACTGGAGTAACCAGTGCCCCCTGAAAAGGGAATTTGATGAATTTAAAAATAGCAGGGGAGGAGAACTGCAAGCCCTCCCTGGGGGTCAACAACAAAAAAACGAAGAATAAAGCGCCAGCCTGCCAGGCGTGCAGACATAAAAGGAGCAGGCCAAGAGAATAAGGGTAGCAAAACAAATCAAGCGCCCGATAATATTAACATTTGTGTAAGTGAAGCAAGTGCTTCAAAGACCAAGTCTGCTAGTCCACTGTTGAAAGTGAAACAAAATAACCTTTGTTGTGATTTAAGTGATCCTGTATTAACCGCATCTTCTGTCAATGAGCCTTACAGGTTGCAGCTGACAGAGTCACTCCACCTGAAGGACACTGACTGGCATTTTGTCTCTGTAAATCCTGAACAGAAAGGTACTTGGAACCAAATTCGTTGTAAGTACATCATCACTGGGGACAAAAACACACCACAAGAGATCGAAATTGCTCCGGGACTGACAACATCAGATCCTAAGCAATTTGTTCTCAGCCTGCACTGTTTCCACCCACCCCTGTTTCTTCCCAAGGGACAAATTGTTGCTCAAGCTATCCCTGTGCCATCTTTGCCTGAAAATGTTGATAAACAAGGGCCCACAGTCGCCCGGGTCCAAGTTATTGGGACAGATAAACCCAAATTGTGGTGCAATGTCAGTGGGGGTGGGGAGTCTAAACGCATTGAGATGCTTGTAGACACAGGTGCAGACTGCACAGTGATTCCAGTACGAGACTGGCCAGCACACTGGCCTTTACAAAATGTTGCTGGTCACCTTCGAGGTGTAGGAGGTCTGCAATTGGCAAGGCAATCCAAAAGCATTATTCAATTCGAGGGTCCACACGGACAATTGGCAAATATCCGTCCATTTGTGTTAGATTATTCAGAACCTTTGTTAGGGAGAGATTTAATGGCCCAGTGGGGTGTCACAATTAATATTCCAGACTCTCCACAGCATTTTTGTGCAGCAGTCATTAAACAACAGCGCCCCATCCAAAAACTTAAGTGGAAAACAGACGAACCAGTTGATGTGAAACAGTGGCCACTCAGTAAACAAAAAATAAAGGTGCTTGAGGAACTAGTAGAAGAGCAACTAAAAAAGGGCCACATTGTGGAGACCATGTCCCCATGGAACTCTCCAGTGTTTGTCATCCAAAAAGCTGACAAAAAGAGGTGGAGACTCCTCTGTGACCTCCGACAAATTAATAATGTAATTGAAGATATGGGTTCTCCCCAACCTGGTATGCCATCCCCAACAATGCTTCCCCAAGATTGGAAATTAGCTGTTATTGATATTAAAGATTGTTTTTTCCAAATCCCATTGCACCCTGACGATGCACCGCGTTTGGCATTCTCTGTCCCTTCTATCAATTCAGAAGCTCCTATGAAAAGGTACCATTGGACCGTTCTTCCTCAGGGCCTAAAGGTATCTCCAGCTATCTGCCAGTGGTATGTCTCTTCCCTGCTTTCCCCAGTTCGTGCAGCCGCAGAGAAGGCCATCATCTACCATTATATGGATGATATCCTTGTGTGTGCCCCCAATGATGATTTACTAACACATGCGCTTGACCTAACGATCGATGCATTGATTGTTGCAGGGTTCGAGCTCCAGGAACAGAAAATTCAAAAGATGCCACCTTGGAAGTATTTGAGCTTAGAAATTGGAAATAGGACCATTGTTCCTCAAAAACTAGAAATCAATCCAAGGATCAAGACCCTTGCGGATGTCCACAAGTTGTGTGGGTCTATGGCTTGGTCTGACTAATGAAGACCTTGCCCCTCTTTTCAATTTATTGAAAGGGGGAGAGGACCCAGGTGCTCCTAGGTCTATTACCCCAGAGGCACGGAAAGCTCTAGAAAAGGTTCAGATTGCAATGTCCACAAGACAGGCCCACCGATGCCGGCCTGATCTGCCATTCAAATTTATCATCCTAGGTAAGTTGCCACACCTCCATGGAATTATTTTCCAGTGGGAGGAAAAACAAACACCTAAGGCAAAGGACACACCAAAAAAGGACCGGGACCAGAGGGACTCTCTCTTGATCATAGAATGGGTTTTCCTCAGTCACAAAAGGTCCAAGAGACTGACAAAGCCTCAGGAGCTGATAGCAGAACTGATCCGGAAAGCAAGGACCCGGATCAGGGAGTTAGCAGGATGTGATTTTAAGTGCATTCACATTCCAGTTGAGTTAAAATCAGGTCAAAATACTATGAAAATACTGGAACAATTGTTTCAAGAAAATGAAGTGTTGCAGTTTGCTCTGGATTCCTACTCAGGACAATTTTCGGTAGCACGGCCCGCTTGCAAATTGTTTGAACAAGATGTTCAATTTACTTTAAAATTAAGAACTGCTCTAAGTAGGAGACCTTTAAAAAGGGCTCTGACTGTCTTTACAGATGCGTCCGGGAGGTCCCACAAGTCCGTTATGACTTGGAAAGATCCTCAAACCCAGCAGTGGGAGACGGACATTGCTGAGGTGGAAGGTTCACCTCAGGTTGCTGAATTGGCTGCGGTTGTTAGGGCTTTTGAAAGGTTCTCAGAACCATTTAATCTGATTACAGACTCTGCATACGTGGCAGGAGTAGTATCCAGAGCAGATCAAGCAATACTGCAAGATGTATCTAACATTGCACTTTTTGAATTGCTTTCCAAACTGGTAAAGTTAGTCACTCACCGAGAGCAACCCTTTTATGTGATGCATGTCAGGTCACACACTGACTTGCCAGGGTTTATCGCTGAAGGCAACAGAAGGGCAGATGCTCTTGCTGCACCTGCAGTGATGGCCACTCTCCCAAATGTTTTTGAACAGGCAAAAATCAGCCACCAGCTTTTCCACCAAAATGCACCTGGCCTGGTTCGCCAGTTTAACATCACTCGAGAACAGGCCAAAGCGATTGTGACCACATGCCCAAATTGCCAACAACATGCACTCCCTACAGTGAGTACGGGAGCAAACCCAAGGGGACTGAACAGTTGTGAACTGTGGCAAACAGATGTAACACACATACAGGCTTTTGGACGGCAGAAATATGTTCATGTTAGTGTAGATACTTTTTCTGGAGCGGTCTATGCTTCTGCCCACACAGGAGAATCATCTATTGATGCTATTAAGCACCTCTTACAGGCTTTTTCTTTCATGGGCATCCCCAAGGAGCTGAAAACTGATAATGGGCCTGCTTATAAATCCAAGGAATTCGGGAGCTTCCTGCAGCAATGGGGAGTAGAGCACAAAACTGGCATCCCCTACTCCCCTACAGGTCAAGCCATTGTAGAAAGAACTCACCGTGATATTAAAAGGGTCCTGGACCAGCAACAACAGGTTCTGAAGGTAGAACCTCCCCACATCCGGTTATCCAGGGCACTATTCACAATCAATTTTCTGAATTGTTCTTTTGACAGCCTGAACCTACCCATCCTACGCCACTTTGGGGGGAACAGTCACAGGTTCATGAAAGAAAAACCTCCAGTTTTAGTAAAGGACCCTGAGACTTGGAAAATGGTGGGACCTTACAAATTGGTTACTTGGGGACGTGGATACGCCTGTGTATCCACCCCCTCTGGTTTAAGGTGGGTTCCTTCCAAATGGGTAAAGCCCTGTGTTCCCAAAGTCTCAGAGAAATCTGCAGAAGCACCCCAGGTTGCTCACGCTGCCTGGAGAAGAAAACGCCGCGCATGTTCTCTGGAGGAAATTCCATTTAAGCCTCCTATCTGGAATAGTTTGTAATATATGTTTGTCTCAAGTTTTTGTACCAGTTTAGATCCCACTGTTCGTGTGTAGCCTCGAGACGCCATGAGACCGAGCCTGCTTCCCGTCCTACTCGTGATCATCCCACCTGCAATCTCCTACATAGTACCGCAGCCCAAACCACATATGGACTACCTCGATAAAAGTTCTCAGACATCAACAGAGAAACTGACAACGAGCTGAATGGACTTTTCAATGGCTGGGGACTCTCGGGCTGGTTGGGATCTATTCTGAAAACTGTAATTTTAGTGCTGTTTATTTTAGTTGTAGTTATTGTAGTTTTTAGCATTGTTTTTGGAGTAATCAGACGCATGGTTCTCAAGTTAATCTCAAGCTCATCTCCCCCTCCTGAGGTCTACCATTTAGAAGCCCTCAGTGCTCCAGTGGATGACCTGGAAGCCTCAGTAGAATCATTCTGCACCATAAACACAGCCCTCTTCTTTTTAAACAAAACTACGGGGAGATGTTGTGGTGTGTTGCAATATCCTGTTTTACCTTCTCCCTTCCCCCTCGCCCCTCGCTGAGTGTGCCCTGTCAATCAGGCTAACATACCAGCAAGGCGTCGTGTGATAGGTGTCCCTAGTACCTGGAGACCCTGCCCCTTTACCTGGTTGGTGACTCACCTGTCCCCTCCCCTTCCCCTGTCCTGAGCTTAAAATGTGAATGAGACCATGCGGCTTCATTCTGTTATCAGCAGTAGCCCAGTGCAGACGTATCTGTGCTCATGGAATAAACATCTGGCTACCTTCTAGCAGAATCCGCTCCCTTCTTTTCTCCACCATCGCCAGAAGCTCTCTCCTGAGGAGAACGGAGTCCTGTCTTGTGCCCCGCTGCACTCTGCCGCCAGCCAAGGTATCTTTGAGGTATAACACCGCAGAGCTGCCTGTGGCCCAGCAGCGAAGGTCAGAACTGGCCTAGGCACCATCTAACTGGTTATATTGGGATACATATTCCAATAACCACTGAAGCTTTTCTTGCAGAAATATAGTGTAAATTTGATTTCAAATAGCCTGTCCTTTCCTCCTGTTGACAGATAGCCCTCGAGATTCAGGTAGTTCACAGAACATTCAATTAAACAGGGTTCATATTGCTCATCATTAGCTTTCCTCTGTGCTGATTTTCCATTGTGAGCTCATAAATGCTATCATTAGAAGAACCTTTCAAAAGAGGTTACAGTTTTGAAAGCATTTAATTTGCTTTTCCGGATGGATTATTACTGCTGTCGTGTTATTAACCAGCATAAAGAATCATGCAGCGGGTGTACTTAGCATCAAGCTCTTTAACTAAGATTACTCTTGTTAGAGATGCACTGTGCATAATATTCTGCACCAGGTAATGCAAACCAAGAAGCAATAACCACAGTAGCCAAAACAATGTATATAAGCTTTTGTATCTTTGCTGATTTTTCAATTTCAGTGCACAGATCTGCTTCCAATGAACTTAATCACAGAATTATGAGCTTTTTTAAAAAATTCACCTAAAAGGCTTTTTTTTTTTTTTGTCAGGCGTGGAAAGAAAACTCATTTTCTTCTCTTTTTTTTTCTCAGACTTTATTATTTCCAGTTAGTAGACTGAAATGATTGCTTCTGTCTCTTGGGTCTAATAAAGCAATTTGGCTCTATAATGGGCCTTGTTAGGGTTGAAGACCAATGTCTTTCTGGTATTACTTTTGCATTATTGGTGCACTACCTGCTGAGTCACCAGCACAGAAACCAGAGGTTAATTTCACTTTCACTAAATGAAGCAGATAATCAGCCATCAGAGGATGGCTCCTGTACTGTAAATAAGTCTTGACAAGCTGAGGGACAGCACTGTGGATCACTCAGCCCTCTTCACACCATCTGTCCACAAATTAAGACAAAGTAAGGATATTAGTTCAGTACATTTCAAAAGCTGTACTGACAAACCCACATGGACATTTTTAAATGGCAATGAATAACTAAAACATTTCATTAGTATTTCATTGAGTCATGTCTTACAGTTTTTAGTTATGAAAACTTTTCCAACAGTGACTGTTTGGAAAGTGTCTTGACCAGATGTACAGCTAACGACTGTCAAAGCAGATTAATTCCAAAGTATTTTGCTACAGAGTATTTTTTACTTAGATTGAAAGTGGTATGGCACAAGCACCTGATGGCCAATCTGTTGGATATACCAGAGATGTTACATGGAGAATAAACTTCCAGCTAATGGGGATGCTGTTACATGGTTTCAGGGGCCAGAAAAATTATTGAAAAATGAGAACTCACCAGAATAATGAATGGTGGGAAAAAAAAATCTTGTATATTGCTGAACTGAGACTGTATCTTCTCTATTTCACTAAATCCATGTGACATGAAGACAGAGCAATGTTTCAATTGAACTTACACTAAATCACACCAGCTTGCAATGGAAATAGGAATGGATTTTTCTGCAAGAGAATTAGTTTTATAGATACATTTTAATTATTCATTACATGATAAGTCTATTCATGTGCAGATCTTATTTTCAAATAAAAGAGTTTAAAGGGTTCAAAGGTCCAGTAGGTATTAGTGACTAAAGCATAAAAATATTATGGAGCTATTCTAATAATCTTCCCTATGAAAACAGGAAATCCAGAACTGGAGTCAGAATAAAAAGATGGCAGAAACCAATTTTCATGTTTCCCTGGAACAGGGCCACACAATACATACAAGGTTATGAAATAACTACAGGGCAATGATTAATGAGTAATTATGCTTCCATATCCAGATTTGGCTAAATAGCTTTTTAAAGAAAGTGTTTTAAGTTTTCCTTCTTCATTAGAGGACAGAAATAAAATTAAGCATCTAAACAGAATTTAGCAAGAAAGTTTATTTTTTTCATAATGGTTTTGTACAATGACTTTGAGTTTGTAGATAGTAGGATCATAATTATCCAGTTTAATGGGTACTTGGATATCTGGTTTACCTCCTGTCACCTGAATTTAGATGTCATAATCAACAGCTGGATCCTATACATAGGATACAGCTGTGGGCATACAGCTCTGTGAGAATGGAGCAATTCCCTTCAGTCATGGGTGCCTCTGCACTTACTCTATGGGGATCAAAGGTAACTGGCATAAATTAAGGAGCTAATTTTTCATCTGCTAAGCTTAGATGAGATAGGAGCCACCTACGGTTCAGAGAAGTACTTTCCAAGCATTTTTAATTAATGTTGATCAGATTCTCATTAAAATCAGGGACTGTCCCTTAATTGTGTTCTCAGAAGAAAACCCATGCAGAAAGTGAATGAAGTCACACTAGAGTTTTGGACTAGGTTATTGATGAAGTTTTTTTCTATGAGAAGTTTTTATATTATTAATTGCAATAATCTATCAGGTTTTATTCTTAAAACCTTCCAGTAGGTTTATGATATGGCAAGATGTAAGAGGTGTACCATGTTAAGATCTATAGGATTCTTGAATGTTAATTGATGAAATGTATTATAAAATCAATCCACAGTATCAATACAAAGTAAATAATCAGATTAGAAATTATTGAAAATAATTTTTAAAACGCGAATTTGGCCTGTGTTTAGTTACTGCCAAGTTTCTGTTCTTTGCACTGAAGCATTTGATCCTGCTGACTTCCTGGAGCCTGGCATCTGTTCTCATTTGGCAAACTGATGAGTCATAGAACAGTAGGTTTTGGTTTTGATCCAGGCCCAGGTGAACTGAACCTCTGTAATCATTTATTTAATGTCATCCTTGCTGACACCACCTTCTAGTAACATAGTCTTTGTCTTCATTCCTATTATTTTCTGTTGCAGCATTCTATTTAATCATCAAAGCTAAGATTCATCACAGTTGGCTCTAGAGAGCACAATTTAGTGAATTCAATAGTTTAAGGTGAAGCAGAATTAAATGGTTGGGCAGAGACTACACAGAAATGAGCTCTCTCTGAGAGCAGAAGAAAACCTGTAAAAGCATGTAAACATGAAGGGCATTTTGACAGTTTTCTAGTACTTTTCTCTCTCCTCCCTTTTTATTTTGTGCTTCCTTGGACTACCAAGATGAAACAGAAGAGGTTTAAAATAATTTAAAACTTCATTTTGCATGCAAACAGCAAGCTCATTACCATGGACAAATACCAGCCTTGCTTGCTTTGAGGAGTCTCTGTTACTATGACTTTGAGGAGTAGCTGCTTGATGGCCCTCGGAGCATCGTGCATGCCGCTTTTCATTTGGCATAAGGCTTCAAGACACATTAGAAGGACTGCTCACATTCTGTTTGGAAAAGCCTGATCAAAACACAAGCTCTTTTTTATTTATTTTCTGGGTATTCAGGACTGCTTTGCTCTTATTCCAAGCAGACCTTACCTAGTATTGATATCCTGTTGGTACTGTGATGTGGCCATTAAATGTGTTTAAGCTGAGATAACAAGTGCAAGCCCAGAAGAGACAGAAGGACCACAGAAGAGCACAGGATGGACTTTGGGAAGCTCACTGCACTTTTGTTCACATAGCAACAAGTATCTACAACCTCTGATGGCAGACCAACAGGGAATATTGGGAACTTCAGCTGTCAGATTTGGCAGTCATTCAAGCAGTGTAGACAAAAGGTCATTTTTGTCTTTCAAATGGTCATTTTTAGGTCCTTGCAAATGGTCATTTTTACTAAACATAAACTTAAATTATTTCCCCCCTAAATTTGCTTACTCTGAGGCATGTACACTACCTCACTTCAATGAGCAGTGATTTCATTCATCAAATAACTCCCAACAATCATCTTTTCTCATCAATGAAATATTTCTTTAACTTATCATTGTTTTATTAATGACACATCCTTTTCTTTGAACTGTATTTTAAGTGCTTATGTTTTTTTCATGCTTTCCCTCTTTCTTGAAAAAAAAAGATCCTTCATCCATGCATTTGAATGGAGTAGGAGTATTTTTTGTGCATTAATATCAGAAGCATCTTAGGAGCTGCTACAAACTGTTGGCAAAATTGAGACACCCTCAGGAAGTCAGTAGCTGCTGTGACACACAGACAAGAGACACAAAGTATTGGAGGTAGTCCTGTAGTCTTCTGGGAATGCACCATTAAGTGACTATTGGGCAGTTCTTGATCAGTGATTTACAGATCTCCATGCAGAGATATGCAGTGGAAAGCTGTGCCTTAGAGCATCTTTTCAATTGGCACACACATATAGTTTTCTTACTAAGTATACTTTGTGGAGAAATTTTAAAATGCATCATTAACAACTGAGGAAAGCAATGTGATTACCAAACTAGCAGTCACCTATGCAAAGTACTTGTTATTTAGTGGAATGGAAAAGGATAATTTCTCTTTGAAAAAGAAAAAAATCCTAGTCCTATTCCCATCATGCCAAAGTGGAAATATGGCTTGGGAAAAGCTTATACTGCTAGAGTTCAAACATTTCAAGGCCTTTCTCTGGATGCCTTTATAGCTCATCTTCCAGGCGTTAGGAGGTTAAGTTCTCCAGCCTGATCTGCTGCGAAAATTACTTATTGCCAACAAGAACGGTTGATAATGGATAAAACTAAATAATTGTTAAAATCAGCTCAAACACAAATATAGAGAAGGACAAATTACATTTTGCACTGGTTCAGGAACAATGCATAATTCTAGCTCACAAGAAAATCCTCTCCATCACATGGACATCTCTAAATCCTGTTTAGTGATGTACAGAGTTAAGAGAAAATAAATTATATTCTGTGTATCAGAGAACCATGAGGCCCTTGCCAAATGGGTTGTTTGTCCATTTGGAATTTTTATAAACATTTCACTTTAAGTATCTTTGCATAATCTTGGAAAAAAGGACTTTTTTTTGTTATCACTAGTTATTTACATATGTATTTAAAAGCAAAACTATTTCCTCTCACAGAAAATATCTTAGAAGACATTGTAACATTTCTCATGGCCCTATTGTCAGGGAGCACTTAATGTGGAAATGTGTGTACTCATTCTTCATCTGGTTTAAGACTGAGAGGATTGAGATTATCATTCTGAGAATACTTTCCTTTAGCTTTTTTTTCCCCCTGAAATATCTTTTAGGCCAGTACCACAATGTTGTAAGTTTGAATTTTAAAGTAATAATGGTCATACTTAATGAAACACCACTTATTATGTTTTGTACTTATTGTTTCTTGTTATATGCAACCTGAGGAGGCAGGAAGGACAGAATTCAACTTGAGATGAAGACTGTTAAGTGTCGGTGTCTGTATTGTGTAAACTTCCTGTCTAGTCAAAAGTCAATACATGCAGTGGAACCTAGGAGTTTATTCATCTGGCTAGCTAATAGACATTAATTTTTACATTGAGTTTAATCACATTCTTGAACCTCTGCTGTCTCTGCTGACTGAATATCTAGCAACTACCATGGCAATTCAAAACACTTAGCTCACCTATAGACATACAAATTTAAGTACCTTATTTGGTGACTCTTCTCTTCCCCTTTCTCAGTTTTAGTTCTTTCTTAGGCTGATATCCAACTGCAGATCACTCTTTAAAATTATGATTGTTGTCCTTCATTCAGGACCTATAGGGACTGAATAATCCACTTAAATCCATTTTCCTGAAACAGTCTAATTGAAGTTTTTGGATGGAATTTGATTGTTCAGAAAGTCAAATAATCATATTTGCCAGCTATCCACAGCATTCTTGACCTAATGACTTACAGGTACTCATACACTGGCAGTTTCTGAAAGCAGTACAGACAGGGAAGCACTCAAATAATTCAAAATCTGTCAGCCTTTGCTGTTCTTTGGATGGACTTTGGCTTTGTAGCACTTAGTTTGTAACCTTATCTCATCCAGCACTGTCTCTTCATGTGTCTCCTTTATAGCTTATTTATGTAAAATACTCCCTGTGGTGCCATCTTTGGATCACTAAGCCTATTGCCTGTGAGATTTGCATCACATTTTCAGTTTAAGTTCAGAAAGCATCTAAAGGTGTTTAATTTACCCCTGTTTAGAGCATCTTTAGATTCTCATGTTTAATCAATATTTAAGTGCTGTTGAAAGGATGGTGAGATATGCGCATAAAATTTTATTTGTGAGGTCCACAGATGATGGCATTAATGGACTTGAAAGTTACATGGAGTAAAGGAGGGAGGAAGGAATCCATATGAATGAGAGAAAAAAGTGGAAAGCAAAATTAAATAAGGAAGAGAGAGGAGAGAAATCTTTTTCCCTGGTGTCTAGCTGGTAAATTAAGTGGCAGGGTCCCCAGAAAAGCATAATCCTCTCTTGCATATCTTTTCCAGTGCAATGGTGTAGCAGGAAGTGATAAACATGATGAGTTTTCCTGATAAGACTTTTTCCCTGTATGGTTTTCCTCAGGATACAGAAAAACTTGCTGTTTTTTCCCCCTATTTATTGTGCTTTTAGAACTGATGGGAGCATGCCTAATTAGTTACAAGCATTACACAGAAATTGGTTTGCTGTGTTTTGGGCCTGCATGTTGTTGGGTAATGCTTGTCAGTGATTCATGACCATTATCTGGAATGTTATTCACTAAACCCTGTATTCCTGCACTATAAACTAAAAGTTACAAAACAAGAAATAGGGCAGGGGTAGGGGAGATGATCCTCATGCCAATGGAAGTAGTTTCTCATGAGAATATGCCGTTCTTACAACATTGGAATTGGCAGCTGCAAGGCCATGAGAATAACATGAGAAAACCAGCATGGGAACAAAAGTGGGAAAATATTGCCACATCAGCTGTAGTCAGACTACAGCATTGCAAATGTAGAGACCTTATCTTTAGGAGGGTTAAGACACTCAAGGCACTGCGCAGTGTAAGTGTATGTGCTTAAAGAGAAACACACATATTTAGGTGCACTGAGAAATAGGAATGGTTTTCCAAGTTGAGAACCTTGAAAACTATACTATACAAGAGGATCAGCTGTAGTCAGTCGATGTAGTCAGTCATGAGCTGTATGTGGATGATTATTACATCTTTTTTTCCTCAGAAATTTGAACTTACCATGACTATTGGCAGTAATGTATGAATGGTTGGATGATTATCAGGTTGTTATATGGTATCCTCAGTATGTCAGTGGCATAAATGCCATGTATTTTTGTGGTAGTACAGTAAATATGTGAAACAGGAAGTGCACTACTCAGTAAAGATTTATTAGCATCTCACACACCATGTGACAAAGTTTAGTAAGACTACTGAGGTTAAGCATATTATTCAGGTGCACTGCAACTTCCTTACAGAGGATGATAAAACCAGTAGGGTCAGAGGGTGGGATCACACTGCCCTAAATCAGGGCCAGTGATTTAGAGCAGTTGCTGAGAAATTTTCTGGTCTAATTGTCATGGTTTGAGCCTGGCACAGAGCCAGTGCCCCCATGAAAATGCCCTCACCCTGGTGTCTGCTGTGAGATGTGACCAGGAATAAGCAAAACAGGCTCCAACTTAAACATAAAGAACACTTTATTACCTAAACTACAGGAAAATAGGGAAAAAAACTATAAGGAAAAGAAAAAAAAAATTGAAAACATTACAAAAACCACTTTCCTCCTCCCCACTACCTGACTTTCTCAATCCGATACATTCTCCCAAATCACCAACTGTCCAGCCTGGCACCACACTTTAGTATACTCAAACTGCAGTTCATGAAGAGGAAAGGAGTCCTTCTTGTTCCATAGGCTTCCCCTGGAAACACACTGAAACCTCGTGTGCTTCCCTGTCACTTCGGCACCGCCCGGAAAGTCCTTTTGCCGCTTGTGACATCTTCCTTCCATGCCCAGTGCTCTCACCACTGCGCATGGCCAGAGCTGCTTTTAGGGTTGTCTTTCAAGGATGCCTTGTCTCACTCCAAAAAGGCACAGTCTCTGCTTTGGGACATCTGTCCCCCCCATATTTTTCCAACCCCCTGGGGCCGGGGGGTCCTCACGATGAACCCTCCTGGTTCTGAGCCACTGCTTCCCCCTAAGTGCAGTCTCTGTGTCACAGGAACAACTGAGTCCATGGCCACAAGAAAAGTCCAGCCAAAAGGCCACTCCAAATCATCTCTCCCCATTCAATCATCTCCACGTTCTTCGGGCCAGGTCCTTGTCTCATCTCATCTCTTATCTCCCTTCTTATTCAGCTTCGAGGAGGATTAGCATTTTTGCAAGGCCCCAATCATGAAAGAAAGGGGTTAAAACTTTCAGTCTCTGTCCCGGAGCTGCGGCACTCCCACACACTCTGCTGCTCCGGCCGGGCACTCTTCCCCCCCCCTTCTCCTCCTGGGCCGTCTGCTATCACATTCGGTGTCGCCGGCTCTCTCTCTCCCTCCTGGGGGGGGGGGGGGATGGCTGCCCGAGGGCTGACTCCCTGGGATCTTCCACCCTTCCATCCTCGAGGGCCTTCTCACCTCCCATCTCTGTCCAGGCCCAGGGCCTACCACGTGGCTGCCCCTCCCCCGCCCAGCAGCAGCGGCTGGACAGGGGAGGGTGATCTGACCTCTTCGCCGTGACGTCCCAAGAGAGCCTCCCAGGGCCAGCGCCCTGCTTTTTAACCCCTGTGTATTCTCGGAGGTGTGTCCAAACCCCACTGGCTACACCAGGTGTCAGTATCAAACTCCGAACAATAAATTGGTTTGACCACAGCATCCCAGAATTCCCACTCCTTCCTGGTCAAACCACCACACTAATATAGACTGGAATTCTCAGAGTATGATTTAATATATCTGAAATGTTGGGTAAAGCACCTGTTGATGCTTATTGCTTTTCAATAAATTAAACAAGGGCAAGGGTGGATGTGTAAAGAGGGAGAAAAAGAAGGTGATCTGCAGTCAAATATACATTAAAGTGAAATATATAGACATTTAAGCTGGGTAACATGAAGGAATGCTTCAAGAGATTATTTGAATAATGTATATCTAACAACATTTCTCACATAGCATATTTGGGCAACCATTTAGTCAGGAAGACACTAAAGGTATTGTGGACATTGTACTTACTTCATCCATAGTTTAATAGGTGGTGTTTTTCATGATCCCCTGAAAATAGCTTTACTAAGTATAGACAGTCTACCTTGAGTAGTGGTTACATCTGAATCATAAACATACACATCATGATTGATGTGTTTTAAAAAAGTTTTGAAATGAAAAAGCTTTCAAATTGCTAGCTATCAAGATGTTCAACTATCCAAATTTTCAATTTAGTGTCCTTTTTGTACATCTGCCTGGGATGTAACAAGTAAAGAATTGTTATGATAATAACATTTCAGGTTTCATTGAAGTTTCTTTTCCTTATTCCTTTCATTCTGTCAACTATTTTATAATTCATATTTCTTCTGAATAAGTAAGTTATCTTTGTGGAAATGCAACAAGCAAAGCAGAGATCATCCCTCAGCAATACTGTTACTTACCTGAGCTGTGGAAGTTCAGTGATACCACTGTGTTAATACACTAAAGTAAGAATAACTGTTTTCAAACATGTGGCCCAAGTTTAGTCCTTACAGACCTCACCAGAACTGTTTGCTGAACAGGGGCTTAGAAGGACTTCTAAAGGAAAGCCAAAGAGGTAATTACAGTAGAATTTGAAAGGATGACTAGTGTCATCCTTTTGGCTCTTTGCTGGGAAGGGTTTTTAGTTCTCCGTGTGAATTTCAAGTAAATATGACCCAATGCACATTCTTCATGTCAAACCTGGCAAAGTTACAGGTGCAGAGAAAATGTTTGTAGAGTAGAATTTTTTTTTTAGTTAGCCAGAGCAGGCTCCTCTAATAAATTATCATCAATATTTTATTAGTTTTTTTTTATTATAAAGAAGAAAAAACTACCAGCCTTTAATTAAGGTTCCATAATTTCTGTTGCATTTTAAATTTTTAAATTTTGCTGTAGAGTATCATATTTGCATATTAATAATTGAATTCCTTTTTACTGTTATGCTAGATAATTTCTCTGTTGATTCCCTCACTTAACCAAAAGAACAATATATTTTCATCTTTAATTGGCAAAATGCCTCAGGTGAAAATTTTTCAGTTTAGCTTTACTTGTGTTAAATACCAACTCCCACTACAATGTGAATCCCATTGCTAAAAAGACAGATAGATAGACAGTGCCCATTCCTCAAATAAAGGAGATGAACTATTCTTTTGCAGCGTATGTCCTTTATTTATTAGAAAGCTAAAGTGATTGAGCAGTTCCAATAACCTCATTGTCTGGATGTCTCAAGTCAGGCTAATCTGATGAGTACATGTTCAGCCAGGTATTATGCTTGACTTGCTGTCAAAACAGGTAGATGGTCCTTCTGACAAAACAAAGGATATCTTATTAGGAGGTGTAATGTGCCTAATATAACATGAATAGATACTATATGGATGTGCTCTCTCCCTCCCATTGATTACTGGGATATCAAAGAGCGTGGGCTTAACTTTGGCCTTTGGATGATATCATGAATTTACTGTAGACAACAAGTAAGCCCCACACAGGCACTTGCCACTTGCTCACTTTGCTCTAGTGGGACAGGGGTGAGAAAATTAAAAAATTGAGAGAAAGACAGTTTAATAGGTAAAGCAAAAGCTGCGCACACAAGCAATAGCAAAACAAGGAATTAATTCACCACTTTCCATGGGCAGGCAGGTGTTCTGCAATCCCCAGGAGAGCAGGGTTCTGTCCTTCATGCTGGCCACTTGGTAGAAAAACAGCATCACTTCTCCACTTTCTCCCTCTTCCTTTCAGCTTTACATATTGATAATGACACCATTTGGTCAGGAATATCTCTTGGGTGACTTGGGGTCAGCAGACCTGGCTGTGCTGCCTCCCGGCCTCCTGTGCACTCCCATGGTGGGGTAGGGTGAGAGGCAGGAAAGGCCTTGACTCTGAGTCAACCCTGCCCAGGGCTAGCAAAAACATCCCTGTGTTACCAAAAGCGTTCTCAGCACAAATCCAGAACATAGCCCCATACAAGCTACTACTGATAAATTTAGCTCTATCTCAGTCAAAACCAGTACTCAAGGTCAAGGCTAGGTGAAATCGACTTATGCTTTAAAACTTTGTTGAACCTAAGTCCATGATGAAGTGCTTTCCCCTGCTGGAATCAACAGTTAGGAATTCTCCCCTACTCTGTTCAGGTCTCTTTACATATAAATATTCACTTTAAGTATACAATTTTTCAATTCTGAAACAGAAATAGGATTTTTTTTTTTATTTAGAGAATCATAGGATAAGCTGAATTGGAAGGGATCCTAAAGTATCATTGAATCCAAATCCTTGCCCTGCACAGAACCATGCCCAAACTCATGCTGTGTGCCCAAGAGTATTGTCCAAATTCTTCTTGAACTCCACCAGGCTTGGTGCTGTGACCAGTTCCCTGGGGAGTCTCTTCCAGCGCCCAATCAACCTCTGGGTCTAGAGCCTTTTTCTAATATCTTACTTACATCTTCCCTGACATGACTTCAGGCCATTCCCTCAGATCCTGGATCCTGTCACTGGTCACCACAGAGCAGAGATCAGTACCTGCCCCTCTTCTTCCCCTCATGAGGAAGCTGCAGACTGCAATGAGGCCTGCCCTCAGCTGCTCCTCCAGGGTGAACAGACCAAGTGACCTCAGCTGCTCCTCACACAGCTTCCCCTCAAGGCCCTCCACTATCTTTGCTGCCCTCCTCTCTAATAGCTTAATGTGGCACCCAGAACTGCCCCTGGGACTTGAGATGAGGCTGCCTCAGTGCAGAGCAGAGCAGGGCAATCCCCTCCCTTGCCCAGCTGGTGAAGATGTGCCTGATGCACCCCAGGACACTCTTGGCCCTCCTGGCTGCCACGGCTGACTCAGATTCAACTTGCCACTGACCAGGGCACCAGGTCCCTTTCCATAGCTCTGCTTTCCAGCCTCTCATTCCCAGTCTGTCCATACACCCAGGGCTGCCCTACCCTAGGAGCAGAATCCAGCCCTTTCTTTTGTTGGACATCATACAGTTGCTGATTGCCCAGCCCTCTCATTTGTTGAGGTCACTCTGCAGGGCCTCCCTGCCTTCCAGGGAGTCAACAGCTCCTCCTAGTTTTGTATTCTCTGTGAACTTTCTTAGCATCCCTTCCACTCCATTAAATAGACATCACATTTCAATATTTGAAAAGAAACCAACTTGTAAACTCAAAAGAGAAAAGAGCATTTACCATATCTATTAACTACATTTAGATAAATATACTTGAAGCTTGAGTAGTAAAGACATGGGATTTGTAGTGAATCACACTTTGTATATTTTAATGAGGTGATCATTCAAAAAAATGAAATAGAAATTTAAGCACGTAAGTCTTCCTACATTTATGCACAAAACCAGCCCTGCATTTTCAGTGAGTGTAAATTTTATGTAACTACAGCTGTGAAAGATCATTTATTTAAAGTAATTTTTTTGATTTAATGTGTATGCTTTTATGTTGCAAAGCATATTTTAATTTGAGCGTCAAATACAGTCTTCATGACAACTTATTGAAATCTCATATATATATAGTTGACCTGACAGAACTGTTCTATTTAATTGGCAGAGAAGAAAATACACTCTTCAGACTATAAATAAAGAAAACTAGATTTCTAGAGAATGACATTATTGGCAGGTTGGTAAAAGGATTAATAGAATTCCGCAAAGGAAGTTCCCTTTTATCAACTGATAAGTAGATGCCTGTGGCAGAATGTTGATCCTCCTAAAAGACTTTAGCTTCTGTGTTTGTAAAGGAGATGACATATTTCTCACTTTTCTCATTTGGTGATTTGTGTATTGTTTGAAACCAAATGAAGGACAAAACACATCACAAAATTTCTAATATTCAAATTTTCAGAAAAGACAAGTACTTGATTATCAAAGGTTAATATACTCTAGAAAAACGGCTGGAGATGGAGAAATAATTCCTTCATCATCACTTCTGTATGTACACTTCAGGACCCTCAACACTTCTGTATGTACACTTAGGTCTGTAAAAACACCTTCAGGAATTCCAGGTACTGCTTTCTGATCTAAGTCCAGTCATTTTTTCTCTCACTGACTCCACTCTAAATCATGATAATGACAATGCATTATTCTTACTTGATCGGATAAAGAAGAATTCTTGCTCTTCAGTGATGTCCCAAAAATGTCTTTTTTTTTGAAAAACAGTTCCAGAGTTGTGCTTTTATTGTATAATTTTTTTTTCAGTGGCTTACCTGGTTGTCTGGAAATGCCTCCTCCTTTTGGCATATCCTTGGCGGAAGCCACATTGTTATTTCAAAACTAAGTCCAGAAGGATGAGAGTGTCCTTGTTGTACCTCCAAGAATATTGCAAGGACTTTAGGACACTAACCTTGTTAGCAAGCAATTCTCTGAGACTTCTAGGAACATCCAGTGAAGCAGAAGCCAGCAAAAGCAAGAGAGTTCCCATTTTTCACATAGATGAGTGCCCAAAAGTGTGATATTATGCTGTGAGGTGGCTCCACAGTTAGTGGGCTTTGTTATTTTAAATTGACATTGCTTTTGTTTTTGGATGGTTCCTGATGGAAATCATGCTACTGCTTGACAGAAAAAATGCCTATAGAACAAAGTTTGACTGGTTTTTTTTTTCTTTTTTTTTTTCTTTTTTTTTTTTTTTTGGTAGATGGAGTCAAAGCATATTATTTTCCAGCTTCAGTAAACTACCACAGTAGGACTCATGTGATGTCATCAACTGTGAATTATTTGAAGGCTCCCCACTATGCACAGACAAAAATATGCTCTTTCATCCAAATTCAAAGCTTCTTTTATTTGTATAGCACCTATCAGGTTTCATCCTGTGGAAGTTTACGTGTGGCAAAGGAAGGAGAAAATTGCTGAGGACAGTAGACATGACATTTGGAGATGTATATGTGTGTATGTGTGTGTGCATGTGTACAGTTCATGTGCTACACAAGGTAGTTTATTCAAATGTGTTCAGTCTGAAAGTTTTTAAATTTTTTATCAACTAGCATAGATGGTCCAATAATATTTATTATTTCTCCTTATAAACATTTCCTTCCTTGTGGAAATACACTTGTACACAATACATGTTATTAAATTACTCACCCATCTATATAATGTAAAACAATAGTTATTGTACGTAATTTAACATTAGTTTTCAAGACAAGATTCAGTCTCTCCTATTTTCTTTTTAAATAAAACCCCATAAATCTTCCGTCATATTTCTATATTTTGCTTTCATCTTTGTTTAAAATTATTTATTTTAAAAAGCCCTTAAAATATATTCAAACCCTTTATTAAAGGTAAGTGCAATAATCTATATTATCTCTGCATTTATTCTACAAATTTTCCCAATAACTGTTCGGCTCTGCAAGGACTAAAATACCACTTAATGTGAACATGCACAGTGGAATTTGAAATCTTAATGGTTCATGAAAGTCCTAATGTTATCAGGATTTGTTACTATCAGTAGTGAGGAGAAAAACGAGAGAGTTGTTTCAGTTCACCCACCAGTCAAGAAAACTAATGGTCTTTCATTTGACGTCTCTGATGCCATCGTTTATGATGAAGGATGAAATTAGTATAATTTGCATTTATATAATCTGTCCTTTTATCATTCCAAAATGTATGTACTTATACAGCACACATGATTTACACTGTTTCCTTACAGAATAACGATAACATATATTTCATATATGTGTTGGGCACATGTATTTCTTTGAGACTTTTCTCTGGATCTCTCTTTTCTTGTATTTTTTAGACCTCGATTGACAATTTGACCTTGGTGCCTGCTGTTTTCCTGAACACAATCATTTGCAAAACATCCTGCCCTATAAGCTTTCCAATCAACTTCACTATGTAGGTGGCCCTATCAGAAATGAGATGTGGGATGGGAATACAGCTCTCCTAAAGCTCTGTGGTATGCTGGTGCTTGTTGCCCCACAAACACCAAATGATATAAAGCAGTCAGCTGCTATGCAGAGAAAGACTCTTTGGAAAAATTGCTAAAGGTAATATTTACTGAAATGGGGATCCAATAAAAATAACAAAAAACTCAGCAAAATCTTTAGAGACTTGTTTCTGAAATGTAGCAAGTCCTGTGAAGGGAACATTAGATGAAATCTTAAATACTAATTGAATCCATGCTTTACTTGAGTACAATTTACAGTCACACACAGGGAAAACTTGCAACATTTCTTGACATCCCACACTTTCTAGCAACCTTCTCTATCACTTCTGAAAGAGATTTTCACTTCCCAGAAGAACCACTGTATGAAAATATTATTTCTGAGTGTTCACTTTCACACTACATGTAATACTTCTTCTTTATAAAAGGGCAGTAGTGACTTAAAGCATCAAGCAAGACAAATATCTGTGGAATTTCAGTGCAGTTTATTTTCATTCCTTTCTTCTCAGAACTGACTTAACATTTTTTAGTTTTGTACTTCTAATTCTGGCAAACATTATACCAGATCACGATTTCAGATAATTTTAAGCAGCTGAAGGCAGAGCACAATTTATCCAATACATTCTAAATTATGCTGGGATAGCTTAAGGCGTTTTGATCTAAAGTCTGCATGCATAACCTGTCTCTGTCTGTTGTGCTTTCTAATTCCATCATTTGCTTTTCAATTAATTTAATTAATTTAATTAATTTTTTTGGCTCCAGCCTTTCCATAAAGGAATATTTTATTTGTTATCACTTTATCTGTACCTATTTACTTGTGGATTCAGTATACTGGATTTTATGTTCATCTTTTGTTTTCTCACTGCATTAATTTTCCACATAGGCTACATTATTTTCCAGTCTTTCCAAAGCTGATGTTTTTGAGATATTTAGGTAACCTAAACAGATGCTGTACCACTCCCAGCCTTTTCAGAGACAGTGACAACAACTGGCATTCTGACTTCCTAGAAGTAGGACAACAAAAAGTCTCCTTTGTTATAATATTTAATTGAGATCTGTTTGGTAAAGCAGAAAGGTAGAGGTGGCTTTTCCATTGGACTAATGGACGTATTCTGCTAGAACACTAAGTCAAAAAGATACTTCCTGAGCAAAGATGAACAATGATTTTCCAGTCCATTAAACTTCCTTCCGTCCTTCCTTCCTTCCTTCCTTCCTTCCTTCCTTCCTTCCTTCCTTCCTTCCTTCCTTCCTTCTGACACTTCCGACACTTCCTTCCGACACTTCCTTCCTTCCTTCCTTCCTTCCTTCCTTCCTTCCTTCCTTCCTTCCTTCCTTCCTTCCTTCCTTCCTTCCTTCCTTCCGCCACTTCCTTCCGCCACTTCCTTCCGCCACTTCCTTCCTTCCTTCCTTCCTTCCGCCACTTCCTTCCGCCACTTCCTTCCGCCACTTCCTTCCGCCACTTCCTTCCGCCACTTCCTTCCTTCCTTCCGCCACTTCCTTCCGCCACTTCCTTCCGCCACTTCCTTCCGCCACTTCCTTCCGCCACTTCCTTCCTTCCTTCCGCCACTTCCTTCCTTCCGCCACTTCCTTCCTTCCTTCCTTCCTTCCTGCCTTCCTTCCTTCCTGCCTTCCTTCCTGCCTTCCTGCCTTCCTTCCTGCCTTCCTCCCTACCTTCCTCCCTCCCTTCCCCTCCCTTCCCCTTCCTTCCTTCCTTGTCTAGTTTCAGAGACAAGATGGTTGATGACACTGGTTTGCTGCAGGAGTTAACCTCCATACACTTACAAGGCCAATAACAATATTAATTCAGTTTTATAAGTAGGAAATCCCTTCAAATGCATTCATATAAAGTGTGAAAAACTAAAATTATTTTGTTGTGTGCATAGAATAGCTTGGCATCACCACACACTTGGCCATATTCCTTTTTTCCTAGAATTCTAGCTGCCATCTTGAACTATATATCAGTGTACATTTTTAGTATAACAGGATTTAAGTGATCTTGTCTCATTCATTCCATTCAGCTAATTTTTTTTACCTTATTTTTTTTAAGTCTTCAGAATAATCAAAGGATTCTGTAGTATTTGTCTGCCACACCATATAAAACATCAGAGATACTGATAAAAGTGAACCTGGAGAGTTCTTTCTGATATTGTAGTTAATACAATATCATAATATATGTCAAAAATCCAGTGTGGTGTGATACATCTTCAGGTTATTATGAAATAGCTGTGACAAGCAAGGAGATGCTACAGCTCAGTTTACCAGGTACATAACCTTTGTTACTCAAACAAATACACAATCACATTCCTGGTTTTCCAGACCAGTTGCTCAAATATATATAATGATAACTATATAATATATATAATGATAACAATTTTTATAGCTTAGTCTTGAAGGGATTAATTACTTAAATGTGTTTTAAAACCCTGAAATAATATAGTAATTGTTACCAGAGCCCTTTAAGCATACTCTGGATGATACAACAGCAAGTCTGCCTGCTGCAGTGCTCCTGAGAAAGAGCTTCCCTGGCAAGACAAAGGCAGTGACTAAGTTTTTTCTTACTTGTCTGAACTTTACTTTGTGGATGGATGCAGCTGCACACCCATTTTGCCAGTCTGTCAGATGAGAGCAAAGAAGCAGCAAGTAGGATCATTCTGTGCAGGTTTTGAAGAAATATGTCCATATAAAATATGTAAGTGAATGGAAAATCTCAATTTCATAAATTTGAAAGCACCAGGCCTCAGATTGATTTTCTCCTGTAAGGCAGTGAATGTTTGACACCCATGATCCGTATAGTCTGAAAATAATACAGGAAATATTTGTGTATGCTGAAGTAGTCTGAACTTGTATCAGGTAACAGTTCTGTTGGTCAGTTTTTCAAGGCAGTCTACAGATTGAGGTGAGCTGCTTCTGTCATGGAACTCATATTTGAAGCTTTAGCCATCATCTAGTTAAGGCAAAATCTCTTCATAGTGCAATATAATTACTATTAATAGTGTACTCTGGAAATGTATATGAACTTATATATGTTCAAAAACTTATTAAGCAAAAACTTAATAGGCAGACACCACTGGAATACAGCAAATCTGGGTTTTTTAAAAGTGTGTTGATCAGTGGTAAGCCAATCTGTAAACCAGCGGGGATATTAGTGACAGTAGCAATTCTTTTTGCAAGAAATGTCATATATATCAACTTGAACACAAAAATATCACTGTATCTCTCATAAAAATGTGTGTGGAATAATTCAGAACATAAAAATGTGTGTTCAGAATTTCAATCTGCTGAACCTGGTACAATATTGAATTAACTTTTCATCTGGGAATTACAGCTGGATATAGTGTTATTCATTATAGCTAGGTTGTCTCTAGCATTATTTCACATGCATTGCCTGGTATGTATAAGCTGTTCTATCTTTGCAGATGAGAAACACAATTCATTAGAGAATAAATAAGTGAAGGAAAATGTATGAATCAGGAGTTATTGCCCTGAACCTTGTTTTAAACAGGGCGGTTTTCTAACACTCAGATTAAATCTACACTATATGAAATAGGAAAGTCACTGTGAACTGGCTGCATCATGTGACTAAACTAAAACCATATATGAATGTTTTATGCCTTTCTCCATGTGTATGGAGGTAACAAAAAATAACACACACATAGATAAAGGAAATTTATTAAACCTTCTCAGGTGTTTATTTCTCTATTTTGCTTGTCTGTGTTCTGTTTTATAAAGCTGACCAGGACATGAAAATCATTTGATGAGGAATGGCAAGGCCTTAGATTTTTTCTTTTCACTTTGTGAAGAAAAATATAAATGTTCTTTAGGATTAGATCCAAAAAACCAATCAGACTCTGTCTTTCTCTGTTAGAAAATCCTCTTGATATTTTAAAAGAATCTTTCATTGAGAAAGTGTCCCAAAACCAGGCTGAAATTTGTGATCAAAAGCATAAATATGATCCCATCTTCAGCTCTCAGAGGGAAGATTCAGATTCAAAGAGATGGTCCAGATATCCCACCATGAAGACTCTCATTCCTGTGCAAATTATTATTAGCTCTTCTGTGGTGACACATTCTCGTATTCCTAAGCAGAAATTTACATTTTTTTAGATTTTCTGGTAAAGTTGTCTTTAGATATCTTCTACAACCATTTCCTAAAGAAAAGCAGAAATGTATCTTTTTAATTACTCTTCTGAAAGTTCTTGACCAGCACTTAGAGAAGAGAGAAAGACTAGTACCCTTTCCCTGAAACTAGTTATGCTGCCAGAATTACTCCATTGTTTTTCCAACAACTCTTCCACATTTCTGAGAGGATTCAATGTAGATCATTTAACATCATCAGCCTGAGAAAGAGATGGTTGCTATAGCTGACTTATTCTTCTGTCCTCACTCATTGCCCTCCTGATCCTTTCCTCATGGTCTGATGTGTGGTTGTACTTTATAAGATAAAATGAACTTGCACATAAAATACAGGTGTTTAAGGAATGTGACACAATTTTTGTGTTTTCACAGAGATTTTTTTATATCGGTAGCATTATTAAAGTCCTTTGACAGTGGAGTGGAGCAGAGCAGCATCATGATGTGAATCTGTAACTGTGCTCTGCCAATTCCTTTCCAATTCACCTCAGAGTAGCAACCAGTCAACTATGTAATGCATTCAAGAGAGTTACAAACAGACAAGTGAATTCAAGGAATGTATTGTGGTCAGTTTAGGACAATCTTAAACTTTTATTAATAATTTCTTTTCCTATTTTCTTCTACTGTCTTGAAATCTTAATCCTGATGCCTGGGTTTAACAAGAGAACATTTGGTGGTGTGCTTCTGCCCATGTATGGGGCAGAAGCTTGGCTCCAGATGGCCACAGAAAAAATCTGTGATGTATTCTCCATTCCAGGAACGGAATTTATGAGACTTTTAAAACATAAGATGCATGTCTATATACACAGTATATATCTAGGATTCTCCTGGGTTTCTGGTCTAGATAAACTTGTCCCCCAGGCTAATCAGAGGTTCAGGGTTGAAAAAAAAGTGTAGCCTCCTATTCCTGTGCCCTTGCAAAATAATAACTTGCTGGTGACCAAACATTCCACACTTACTGATTCAGAGCAGCATAATGTTCTGAATATGTTCTGTCATGATCTTTTTAAAAATTATTGTTATTTATTTTAATTGTATGCTAGTCTTTTTATAATATGAGCGGTGGATCGAAAAAGCAACAATAAAATTTCATAAACTTTGAATTTGTATTCATTATATATTTTTCTGGTCTTGCTCTTGAGACATGAAGTGATTAAATACAAAGTGCATGTGGGTGTGCATGCGTGTGTGTGTTTACACAGGTATTATGTGTTCTGTAAGCATCTTTCCATGTTAAAACTATCAGTTTTAGGAGTAAAGTTCTTGATTGGTGTTCACTAAGAGTCTGTAGCATGCTCCACATGAACCAATTAAAGGAGCATAAACTAGGAACCACCTTCTTTGGCAATGCACCCCCTGATAAAAGTTAATATTCCCATCTGCTGTACTTTTCTTTTGGCAACAGGTTCTTGATTACAATGCACTCTCCTACACAGGAGGGGTGAGGTTTGTAGGAGCTGGGTGCCAGCCACTCTCTCTCATTGCTGGGATTGTCTCCTGCCAAAGCAGCTGCAGAGGTGTCTGAATCCTGCACAGACTGAGTAATGGCATGAGGTGGTAGGAAGTGCAGACAAAGAGGCAGTAATGCATGAGACCAACATCCTGCCAGTTCCACAACAGGGGCTAGGACGGTGCTGATGTGCATTTAATCCTGAGCCTGCCACCACTGAGTGTGTGTGTGCCTTTTTACCACAACTAAGAGTGTCTTTATCAGACTGCCACTCTACCTCTAGCTGGGAGATGCTTTCACTAATTGTTACTTTTTCTATTTCTTCATCTTATTCCATTCCATTCTTATGCAGACTGTCAAGTCAGGTAGTGTGATAAGCCTTGAAATTTTGAGCAATAAAGTAAGAGAGAGGATTGTAATTTTTTTCGATGCAAGAAGGAATGAGTGCCTGTTCCTTGACACAAAGCATTTTTCTGTACGCCTCTATATTTTTATTTCTTATTTCATTTTCTGAAAACAACAGGTAAAAGTCATGAAAGAGAGCAACTAATAATTTACAGGAGAATCTTTGGGTGTCTAGTTGGAAATGCAAAGAATTGTCCTGATTATTTGTGTGGGTAGGTAAGTGCTTGATGCTGGTATCATAAAGAGTTTGCTATCAATATAAGCCCCATTTGTAGTTTTCAGGTTGACTAACTAACCACAGACATAAATGACTTGAAATCCCCTGAAACAAAAAGAAAGATGGCAGTTTGAGTGATGGTGAGTTGTCTCTGCACACTAAAATTTACGGAAGTCAGGTTACTTAATAGTTTATCATTGAATAAAGGAGTTTGTTAAGGATCTCTATAGATTTTCTTACCACTAGGTTCATTGAGAGGCTTGGATGTCAAACCTCCCAATGGTGGCTTGCAGGTCCCACATTTTGTAGCAGAGAAAAAAAATTAGGAAAATGTCAGTAAAATGGTACACTGGGCAGATATCACAGATCCCCTTGAACTCCCAAAAGAAATGACCCACCAGCTACTCAGTGAAGCAGAGAAAAAGGAAATCAGGACTGATGTATGAAGGTCCCACTACAAAGAAGTGTCACAAGTGTGCATTTACAAGCCATTTATGTCGTGTGATCCAGGATCTAAGAAGTTAATAATAGATGAGCAAAACCCCCTCCCTGGATATCTGTCAATTAGAAGGAGAAAAATGTTGAGCAGGCTGAAAACAATGCCCAGGGATTAAACACTATGAATTTTAAGACGCTTGTCAGATCAGCAAAGTTGCAATCTCTGATTAATACTTTCACAGTGGATGTATAAATAAGCAGTAGAACATACGTTTAGGCCATTTCTTAGAGAAAGAATTTGGAAAAGAAAGCTAAAGCACAAACTAGACGTAATTCCCATAATGTTAGTACATTGAACATACTATAGCTTGAAATAGTCTATAATTTTGTATTTATTTGCTTTTCCTTTGTGCTGGCCTCATCATCAGGGAAAAACTACTAGCAGTGGGTAAAGGTGCAAAAGGAAAATGTTTATACATAAGTATCTTATGCATGTTCAATCTTTTCTCTAGGGACTAGAATGTCTGACCCTTTACTTTTCCCTGTACAAAAGTTACCCTGAGTCTGACCATGGAATTGATACTCAGAGTCCAGTCTTTAAGTAAAATTAATCTGAGTTAATCCTGCAGTGTCAGCTGATATCTTTCCTTGGGGAATAAACTGGGAATCCTATTTTGAAAATGTTTCCTTTTCTTTGAAAGTCAATTAATAAACACCAAGTAATTCATTGACACAAAGGAATTTGTGAGGTCTTCAGTGAAGTCCCTCAGCAGCAAGGGTCCTTCAAAGGCAACTAACAGTATCAAGTAATGTCCTTATCCATTTGGTATAACTCTAAGATGCTTAAATGAGTCAACACATTTGTGTCCAGATCAGTGCCCAGTGTTACAGGAGCTTTGGAAGAAATTTGTTACAACTATTTTCAGAATTCCTGCTCAACTTACACTTCTGGATATAGTCAATTTTGATTAATGACAATCCTGTCACACTGCTATGGCTGGCTGCATGATGGGAGTGTGAATTACACTGGTGGAGAAGTTCCTAGGTGCCCTGGATAGGCTGTGTGAAAAAAATAAAGAGCTAAAGATGGAAAATGGATTATGAGTTGAAGAATCAATCAGCATATAAAGGACAAGGCTGAAATTACTGGGCATCAGAAAACGACAAAGGCGGTTACAAAGAATTTCAGAAATATCAGTGGAAGATTAGCTATTCTGTAAGCCAATTTTAGCTATCTCACCTTCACACTACAAAGTCTGCTTGCTATCCTAACCTCCAACTGAACTTTACAGCAGTCTATTGAATATATTTATGAGAATCTTGATACCTATACATTAATAAGGTCTAGAGGGAATCTTCATTTTCTTTCATCCTTATCACTTTATACCTCTTGATATCTCTAGTTCTACATCAGCACTACCATGCTTACAATTCTCAAGCACTCTACATGTTTTTGCTAGAGTATAGTGTCTCAGTTTTGCAAACACACTTCCCTTTCTCACTTGGACTCTTAAAAACACTTTGTGCTGTCTGAAAAAGATGCTTTGATGTAAATTGGGATATCTTTAAACAGGCATAGAAGCACATACAAATAACTTTGCCCACACTTAGAGCTGCCAGACCCGATCAGCTGCGAGCAAGAGCCATACATCTGCGTTAAGGTAATGCTTATGTGAGCTAACTTATTCCCCTGGGATGCTGAGCATCACGTCAGTATGAACACAGCACCATCCTCATGTGACCACGCTGCTTGTAGCTGGTGCTCACCACGGGTAGAACAAACCCAAGCTGCCCATGTGGAGAGATCTTAATGCAGGCTGAGGGGAAAAATGGGTCAGGGCAATTTAAGTGGAGCCACAATCAGTTGAGACATGCTGGTTGGTTTGTTGAGGTTTAATACTTCACACACTTCAGTTGCTTAAGCCTGAGATGAGAAAATGTTAGAAATACAGATAAGATGTATGATGAGAAAATATTAGAAATACATTAATTGCTTTGAACAAACCTGTTCTGAAAGTTTTTAAATTAGGTGTTTTTAATTTGTTTTGCAATTAACTTTATTTACCTTTTTTAAAATTAAATGTTGTACCTTTGGAGAAACAATAATAATCAGCAGGCTTCTGTTGAAGGAAAGTTTCCTAAAATAATTGTCCTATTTTAAGAATTACACCTCTGGAGCATATAATCCAAATAAATGATGAGATCTCTATCACTTTTGAGTCTTACTGAAAGATCTGATAAACACTACTATGAATTGTTTGGGTACAGCTGAACCTGTTCTGAAAAGAAGAGGCTGGAAGCAAAAGTTCAGGGCATACATCACTTACACAGGGATGACGGCATCTCACATAGGGAATGCCATGCACTGTGAGACTTCTAAAGAGGTGTCCTCAAGGTAGTGTCTGCATTCCACTAAATTTTGAAATTATTGTAACGAGGACAGTTCTTTGTAATGGAAGCAAGGTTCTACTGATCACCCATGGCAAGTTTTTCTTCTGAGCCACAGAATTTGCTGGCTAATGGCAGAGTTAACTCATTCATTTCTTGGGGAAAAAAGTATTTCTTGGTGAAACAAAATACAATCTGACATAATATCCAAGGACAACTGCTCCTTTGGATAAGGAGGACATCTTATACTTCTTCCTGCATCATTGTCTGTTTCGCTCTTACAGTATTGTACAAGAAGCAGAACATTTAAATTTAAAAGCCAATAGGAAAAAATAATATTTTTATTTCTGTTGGTAACCATTCTGAGTTCTTTTTACTTCAACTACATGTGAGTTGAAGGCAGAATATAAAATCTCTAAGCGCATTACGATTAAATGTCTGTTCTCTTCATATCTCTAACAAAGATATGAGTGAAGGTGTAAATTTACATTGTGATCACTGGATAATTTTCACTAGCTTAGATTCCATTAGTCATCTGCCCATTGTGAATTAGTTATCTCAAATGGGAGTTAAATAAGTGCCACAAAAGACTAGTATTTGTATTACTTCTGAATTTTTCTATAATGCTTTAATCTCATATGTTCATGATTTTTTTTTATCACCTGCATCTGCCTAAATACAGATAATTTCTTATTCTAGAGAATTAACATTAATGACCTTCTGGTCAAGCTTTTTTTCAAAATCTCACATAAAATATGGGATATATTTTCACATTTAGTTATGTTTTTAATAGTGGCTTATGAATTAGAACTGATGAATGTTCTCTTGGAATATGATTGGTGCATCTTCTTGGTCTACAGACTTGAAAATTAAGCCTCTTTGATCTAAGTGTCTAAATTATTTTGGGTGAACATTTAGATGAGTGTTTCTGTGATCCTCACTTTTTAAAAATGTTTCTGATCTTTCTTACAAAATATTATTTTCTTAATCAGCAGTTTTCAGTGAGACGTTTTCCTTAACATCAACACAACAAATGTTGAGAAGACCGTCTTCTAAATTTTGAATGAAACTACCATTGAAAGCATGTATTCTGCTTGGTTTTTTTCTATTCATGACCCATTGTTCCCTATGCAGACTTCACTGAAGAGAACCTGGGAGTTGAAACAACAGACTGATGCAATAGATTTGAGTATAATTGGTGAATAGACCAAAAATTCAGACAGCATGATTTCAGGTGGTTGCCTCAGAGTTAAGGTTTTGTCTCCTGGCAAAGTCACAGAATCGCAGAATGGGCAAGGTTGGAAGGGACCACAGCGGGTCATCTGTCCAACGTCCCTGCTCAGGCAGGGTTATTCCAAAGCACATGGTACAGGATTGTGTCCAGACTTTTCTTGAATATTCCAGTGAGGGAGGCACCACAACCTCTCTGGGCAATCCCACACAGTAAAGAAGTTATTCCTCATGTTCAGGTAGAACTCCCTGTGCATCAGTTTTACCTGTTCCCTCTTGTCCTATTGCTGGGCAACACTGAAACGAGCCTGGCTCCATCCTTTCCACACCCTCCCTTCAGACACTGACAGACATTGATGAGGTCCCCTCTCAATCATCTCTCCTCCAGATCCTGGGTAGAGGTCGCAATAGACATGAAGTTGTAATCCATTCTACTCTGAACATATCAGACCTACAATTTGTGCATGCAATAAGTTGGTCTGAAGAATAAGTTGGTCTGAGATACGTGGAGAACATTGGGCTCACTCAGTGTGTGCTACAGATGCTTATGCCTGTGGTTTTGTTTTGGTTTTCCCAAAGGGTACACAGGACTGAGGAGCATAGGTAGTTGGTCATACAGTCCAGGAGTAGTATGAGGCTGCTCAATTCTGCATTATCTGGACCAGGGCTTCATCTCTCCCAGCTTTGGTTTCAGTTTTCTTACAAGAAAACATTACCGGAGGCTTCAAAAAGAATAACCAACAACGAAAGAGAACCCCAAAAAACCAACAAAAAACACCTACCAAAAAAACCACAAACCAAAAAAACCCCAGAGTATCTCATTTTGCATTGCTTGCACTTTTGTTTCTATTACTGAAAACTAAATATTAAGTGAGGAAGGGGACTGTAGGAAGAGATGGGAGAGTCAAGGCAATTGGTTGCTCCTAAGTAGAATAATTTTCTGTCCTGCTGCTGTGAGAGTGTTCCTACAGATAAGTTATTTGAATCAAACTCTACAAAGGCAGGCACTAATTTTAGGCATTAGCTGTGTTTTCAACTTAGCATCCTCCACCTGGATCTACATAATTGTTGAGCATTCACAGCAGCAACTGAAACTACTGTGAGCTGGGCTTTGTAAATGTTCTGTGCAGATTGAAAAGGAATAACAAAATCTCAAACTGGGCATACTAAGTGAAAACCTTTGTCTTAAATTTTTCCCTTCTGCCCTATAAAATGGAGCTATTAATAATCACTTATCTTGCACGAGTACTGTGAAGATAAATGAATTCACATTTGTGAACTACTTCAGTGAAGACTACAGTAAGATGCTATATGGGAATTAATAATTCTGTCTTCACAACTGTGCTGTTTTTGCCTGGGGTAGAGTGAATTTTCTTCACAGTGGCTAGTATGGGGTTAAGTTTTAAATTTGTGGTGAATGCAGGGCTCGTAATACTGAGATGATTTTCTTTTTGCTAAGAGGTTCTTGTAGAGAGTCAAGGTCTTATCTGCTTTTCATATTGCCATTCTGGGGAAAAAAGACAGGGGGCTGAGGGGAGACACAGCTGGGACAGGTGATCCCAAGCCACCAAAGGTGCATTCCAGATATATGACATCATGCTCAGCACATGAAGTGGAGGAAAGGAGGAGGAGGGAAGAGACCTTTGGAGTGATGGTGTTTGTCTTTCTGAGTAGCCATTACATGTGACGGGGCCCTGCTCTCCTGAAGATGGCTGAGCACCTGTCTTACCCATGGGAAGCAGTGACTGAAAATATGGAAAGCCTGGAGTTAAATTAAAAATTGTGTAATTCAGGAAATAACCCAAGGTTAAAAGCAATTTAAACCCGATGTTTTATATGCCGTAATGGCTTGATTTAATAATAGCTCTCCTTTAAGTTTAATGTCTGTGAAACTAATAGCATTGTAGATACTGAAAATGACTGTCAGCCAGCACACATGAGAAAAATTATTGAGATGATGTTTTGTGGGAAGGAGGCATAGAGATGCTTTTAAAAACATATCCAGCTAAGAAGACTTTGTAATGTAATATAGCTTTGATAAGGCAGGAGGAGAGAGGGATGGAAAATAATTTAATTTAAAGGAAAAAACAACAGGCATATGTAAGAAAATGCTGGTAACAATAAATTTAATTTAAACTTTTCACTTGTTTGGGCTCTTTCCTGTTGAAAAACTGTAAACTATGCACATAATTAGACATTCATACTGCCACAATAAATCACTTTTCTGAACACACTGATGCACCCTGACACACTAAGCCCAAGCTGGCAGGTCCATGTTAAATAAGGATCTGCTGAGTAGCTGAAATGAACTTTTGATGCATTTCAAATAGAGAGAGTGAGAATCCTCTAACAAGCATCCTCTCTGTGTTTCAAAGACTCCCACCGAGTCTTGATATTACTGATTTATCAGAACAGTCCTGTGTGTATATTGTACATGAGTGGAACTACGTTCACCACAACACTTTTGCTGATGAACTAGGATTATTTTTTCTCCTAATTTTCTGGTATTTTTTCCTGTAAAGAGTTTGCAGCATGCGTGAAATTTTCTGTGAATTCAAATGCTTCTTTGTGCACCCAGTGAGCTATTTGACCAGATAACATTCAAAATGAATAAAAATAAATACAGCCATGAAAATAAAAAAAGTTTCATAAATCTCTGCAGGCAAAGACTGCGGTTAGAAATGACTTTCAACTCAGTAACACAAAATGCTGTTCACATCTCACTCTTGACAAAGAGAAGTACTGAAAAGCACATTTGTGTGTAAAATAGAGATCTAGGAGAAGCTCTTTTTGACACTTTAAAAATTTAAGGTATTGCTGGTGCCTAGGCTGTCCAGCAGAACAAAGGCAGAGTGGATCTTGGTGTTCATAGACATTTCCTTGATGAACAAGTGTAAGACCAATATCTTTGGCAGAGTCACAGCTATATTTGATGAAAATGTACAGCTGTCATGGTTTAACCCCAGCCAGTAGCCAAGCACCATGAAGCCACTCATCCACTTGCCCCTGCTCCCCACCCCAGTGGGACAGGGAATCAGAAAAGAAAGTAAAAGTAGTATGTTGAGATAAGAATGATTTAATATTTTTATTAAAGTATAATGCAGAACTAATAATACTGATAATAGTACTTGTAATGGAAAAGAGAGAGAGGGGAACAAAACTGAAGAGAAACAAGCAACGCACAAGAGAGTTGGTCATCACCTGAGGACAGACACCCAGCCCATTCCCCAGAAGAGATCAGAGATTCCTAGCTAACTGCCCACCGAATGTGACATTCTGTGGTGTGGAATATCGCTTCAGAATTTCAGGTCAGCTGTCCTGCCTATGGTCCCTTCAGGCTTTTTGTGCACCTGCTCACTGGAAGGCCATGACAGGTATCGCTACAGGACTAACTGGTGAGGGAGGAGCTAGTAAAATGCAGTCACTTTAATCTGGAAATCTATTTTTCCATGTGTGTTTTTTAAGGTATGACTCCAGATTTGTATTATAAAACCTAAATTACACCAGTTATTCTGATAATACTTACTTACATTCCTGATATTTAAGGATTAGAATGGCCTCTATGGGAATTGAACCCACAACAACCTTGTAGTTGTTAGCACTATGCTCTAACAAACTGAGCTAATCTCAGGGTCAAACAGGGTAGTTCATTTATAAATAAGAGGGAAAAAAAGCAATTTTTAGTGAATTTAGAAAAGAAGTATATAGCAAAAAAATTTCATATGTGGTTTCCAATAAAGAACAGAGATACCTGTAGGTATCTTAAAAATGAGATTTCTTCTAAGGCTGAATATTATTATTTCATCTATTACATATCTGACAATTCAAATCCCATTATATTTTTATACATTTTTAATTAACACCTTGCCTAGACATCAGACTATATTTTGATCTACGTTTTGAAATAATTTTCCAGAAAGTGCAGGTCTTCCTTATCAGCTCACACCTGTCTTGGAGACAGAACAGAGTGTTGCAAATAATTTAATAAAGAGGGAAACAAAGCTACTGGCTCCCTTTTATCTCATAATCTACAGTCAGACGGTGGCTTGTCAGTGCTGGCAAGGAGAAATTGGGCTGACGGTTGATTGATTGGAGAATGCTTTGGCAATTGGACGGGGTTCTGAGGCAATGCAGCAAGTAGCTTTGGTCTTAATAACTTTCTATTACACACACTTCTTGTGGCACAAGCAAAACAAGCCTTGATTTATTTTTGATGGATCTTCTCCCCACCAGTTTTAAAACTCATTCCTCGAGAAACACCTGAAGCTATTTTATTGCTTCCATAAAATCATTAAGTGGTATCAGGTGCAGAATCCCTTCATGTTTTACTGTTAGTAAGAGAAGTTGCTTGCTAAAAGGTGTTTTTCTCCTATTTTAACTTTTGAAAAACACTCAATCCATATTTTTTGCATTGAGTAAAAAAAAAATGAAAATGCACAAAAGACCTAAGGTTATTTTTGCAAATACCTGAAAAAATTTCCAGGAATCTTCTGGCTTATATTAATGATTCACCACAGTATATTGACATTTTGTCTTGAGTAAGATAACTTCTTAGAAACTTAAAGCTTAACATCTGTTAAGCTTTCATTTTTAACCTGATAAAGGTCTAAATTCTCAGGTTTGATATCAACCAATCCATGTCAGTTTATTTGAAAAGAGAATTTTATCTTAGGTTTACTATTGTGAACTGGTGGATTGCCTATTTGTTTGTGAAATCTAGCCTCATGTCCAATGATAATTATATTGTACAGGCCTATTGAAACCTCACTAATGTTTATGGAAAAAATCAGCAAGGAGTGAAAAAACAGTAGAGAAAAGAGAAAGGATTGGATGCTGACTGTCAGGGAAAAGATGACAGAACTTTCAGGTGAAAAACTGGTAGACACATTTGGAGCAAGTAAAGAAGCTGCCTCTGTAGGGCATTGCCATCCAGGTTGAAAGAGGATGAGTGGTATGCATTCCTGAGTAAGGCACAGTTTAGGAGTGGAGGTGCTGAGGAAGCTCCTTTTCCAGAGATAAAGTGGGAGAGAAGCTGTTGGGGGCAGGGGAATGAAGAAATACATTAAACTGGCAGAGATAATCAGCAAAGACTGTGGAACATAGGAATGAACAAATACATTAAGCTGGCAAAGACTATCAGCAAAGACTGGGAAACATAGGAGCTAACAGTGGAGGAAGGATACATCAGGGCAGGATTGACAAAACTGTGACTCAAAACACATTTGCATTAACCTGGGTAGAAGCATTTTAGTGGGCATAAAGTCAAAAAATCTTCATTGGTAAGAGCATTGCCGTCTAGAGATGCAGTCCTGAAAATGCATTCTTGGGTGCCATCCTCTAATTTGCAAACACACACCAGTTTTTCTGTTCCCACATGGGTTCTTGGAATGAACTGGGATAGGAAGACCTGGCTTTATACCCATTTTATCCTTTGTCAGGTAACTGGTGTTTTCCCATCTTTTCCACTAGTTGATGAAGGATTAAAACCAGTTTATCTTACATGTGCTAAATAGCCCTCAGTAGATGCCTACTTCCATAGACTGTAGAAGATACCTTACAGCCAAGGAGGCTGCTAAATTTGCCTTAGTTGTTAGATACCTAAAGCTAGAAGTGATAAATCTTGGCCTTAATCTGACTGTGGTTTCCCTCTCTTTGTGATAGAAACTGAGAGAAAGGGTCACTGGAGGAAAGAGGACATAGCCCGGGGGATCGGATTATTTTCAGTTGTAGTGTTGACTGCTTATTTATATCAGATTTTCGTCATTTGGACAAATAACTGTATGCCCTTCTGTCCACATGACCAGCAGAAAGCTCTTGTTACCTGCCCTCCACACGTACTGAGATGTCACTGTACAAATGAAACTGTGCTGTGAACAAACAGACACTATGAGTATCAGGGGGGAGAACCCATCATAGTGGTTTATTTCTGGCAGCTGCATCTCAAGTTTTTTACATTGTGTACGCATCAAAGGGCATTTAAGCTGGTTACACATGCAGACCTTAGTTCCAGACACTGGCCATGCCTGGAACCACCTGGATGCAGAGTTTATGCAAACATACCGACAAAAATCTATGAGAAAAGCATTTATTTTCTCATTTGTCTTGTGTGAGGATATGTATGAGAGGTGAAATATTCTTTTCAAAAAAGAATGAGAAAATGAATATTCAATTTAGAGATTTGGAGATTTCTTTTCACAAATCACTATGATTAGGCACACATGGAAGAAGATTGTTAAACTTTTCACTGGCTGTCCTAGTTGAAAGCTTGAACTTTCAACTACTTCTCTTTGTGTCATTTGTAAGACGTAGGAAATGTTTATAGCTTTAATAATTTGAACATATAGAGAAATTATAATTTTCCACCATTACAGATATTTCTGGTTTCTTCCATGATCTTATCCATTTTATACTGAAGAACTCTTATGGGGAGGATATTGTTCTCAGTTCCTAATTATGATACCTTGATCACAGGCCTCTGATCAGGAACAGCTATTTAATGAGAGTAACAATGGATACAGCAACCAGTATTGCAGACATTCTCTTAACTGAGACCTTAAATCATATCTTTTATTGCTTATTTTTTAAAGTATCTGTCTGGTTCACAATTTTCTTAGTGTTACATTGATTTAATTACTTTGATTTATGCATGTTTTGATGTCTGATTAGAGCATTGTTTACATGCATTTGGTCCTCAAAAGTCCATTAAATGAGTCTTCAATCGATTAAATCAAATTTTATTGTACAAGCAACTGCCTTTGTAAATAAAAATAAATATGCAATCATTACATTTAATTACAACTGAGAAATGAAGATAATATGAACCTATTAGACATCAGACAAAAGCATTGATATGCCCAGAAAATACCCTTCAAGTTTTACGTTCATACAGGGCTGGAATTGAGTTTGATGATAGGATTTGTCTTTATTCTGTGCAGGCAGTGACAACACAAATAGCAGCCTTAACTTAAGATAACTGGTAATGGTACAGCAGGTTGCTTGTACAGATAATGTGGCAGAGCCTTCCTTTCATAATGCAACAGAAAAGTAAATGTGTTCTAGAATTAATATTAGTGGGCTTTGATTCAGTTCCTTCTCTGCCAAAGAGCTGGAAATTTCTTTTTACTTTCAAATTGCCACATATACCCACACTCCAAATACCTACCTGTTCTTAAAGCAGCCCAATATTTGCTGCAATCTAGTCTTCAATTTGCTCACCTGTTAAAAAGGAAGGACCATTTGCTAGCAAGGTTAATAATGTAAAGATTGCAAGGATATATATATATATATATGTATATAATTATCACCAATTGAAGTAAAGAATCAAAGGAAATACTGTTGGCTGAGGGATTGCATTTCTCTGCATGAGCAAGACAGTGAGCTAGCAAGGACATTTCATTGCTGCATTTCACATGGCCCTTGGCCTGAATTGAAACAATGCAAATATGTATCCAGTGGTTTTTATTGATGTCTCCCAAAAGCTATGTCAGCTACTGAGGTTTAGGGAGTCACCCTAGGAACAAGGGGTCCAGAACTCAATTCAGCGTGTTTGAGTTGTCCAGACGCTGAGCAAGTGTTTGAAAGACTTGTCAAGGCACCATTTGCATAACAGACACATAAAATATTTCTCATGCAGTCTAATTCCATCTGACATTTGCATTGTAATCAATATGAAGTTCATAAGTAGTCTGACTATTCATTTACTCAGCTAGCACCTGTATGGCCTTTGAACATTACATTTTATCTAGCATTCTCAATAATCATGTCCCATTCCTGACCTGAGCATCTCAGTGTAGCTGTAACTACTGTAGCCATGTCCACAGCTCTGCTCCTGGTGACCTAAGCAGCTTCTTTTATGTTCTTAGCAAGAAAGGATGGCATATTATTTTTCCTTGTGATAAGTATTAATCACTCAGTAGTAAAGTGCTTACAGTGTGTGAAGTCGCCTGCTGGCAGTCCTTGTGAGCAGTTTATCACTGACTACTGCTTCGTTAAATGTTGAGGCTTTCAAAAATAAATTGCTCTCTTTTTAAAAATTACACATTTACATATTTGACTCCAAGACTGCAGAATCTACCAAGCAGTAAGTGAAGGTATCTACTTGTTCAACACCCAACTTTTTAAATTCTCATTTTGCACAGTGCCGAATGCAATGGTTTTAATTTCTGGCCAGGGCTGGCTGATGCTGGCACAGAATGCTAACCCTTGTTCTAAAAGAAAGACTGACATAGAATCAGCTGGTGCTCAACGACACCAAGGTCTAGCTATGCGAAAATTTTGACATTATTTATCTTCATAATTTGAGTTTGATATTTTTCATAGAATGACTAGAAATTCAGGGTTCAAATACAAATATGATATTATGCAATACTTGGATGTATATAGAGAGTAGATATGGCTATAAGATACTAGGAGTGCTAGGAGTGAAATCAATGGGAATAGAATGTGCTCAAAGTAACTGAGGGAAGAGATGTGTATATTTTAACTGAAGGATTGCAAAGGCAAGTTGATACATATAGGACCTTAAAAAAATATTTTATTCCTTCTTTTCACTAATGCTTTCAGAGACCAATTATTATTCCATCCAGGAAATATACTAACACTGCTAAGATGAACATTCTGCTTGAGCTTGATAGCATATGATTCATTAAAATTACCAGCAATGCTTCGAGGAATCACACTAAAACACAGAATTAAAACCCTTGTGCCTGTTGTCCGTTTTGAACTAATGCAATTCTCTTAATATGGAAGTCATTGTCACTTCTAATCGTCAGTGTCTGATATCATGATTGATCTTCAAAGTAAACTTAAACATTTTAACTTTTCATTGATGCTGCTCTTGTCACTCAGAACACTGAAGACAGCGAATTTTTTTTAATAAAAAATAAAATATCATTTAATGTTGAATTTAGTTAATGATATTATTATGCTGTTCTTCTCCTGTGATATACTTTACATCACTGTACTATAAATTTCTTTTTATTGATTATGGCCATTGTTTGCTATTGTAACTTAATGCTGCAAGTACTATAGTGAGTTATGTAACCTATGTACTTGTAAACAAATTGTAATTAAATTTAAGAATTGTTGTAAAATGCAGAAAAGATGCAGAGCAGCATAAATGTGTATAATAAAATTTGCTAGCCAATGGTAATTCAATTTCATAATCAGGCAATTTATCTCCGAAAGTCAGTAAGGTATTTACTTCTCTTTGTATGCATAATATGACACTGATTATATCATCCTCATGCCAGTAGTGATGAGGGCAAGAAAAATGGACTTCAGAGGAAATATCCTTCTCTTTTCGTTCCCTCTCTCTTTTGCTGTCAAATTAAGCCGCTTTTTCATTAAAACTGTAAGGACTTCCTAGTGTGCTGGTAACTTCTGTTGAAGATGCACTGTCTACTACTTAGCTGTATCTTCCTACTTTTTTGAGACTTGTACTTTATTCTTAATCCCTCATAAACTAAACTTCGGGAATTCAACTACCTGCCACCCAATCTCCCTCTCAAGGATTTTGTTGGAATAAGGACACACTGACACCACACCACAAGGGAGACATGGACAGGCAGACACAAGAAACAAAGCTGTAATTGCTTCTAGAGTCCCAGTACAATGATATTACTCCCTTAGGTTTCCAGGAGAAATATTAGTACTTAATCATCCATGTTGTATTTCCTCTGAATAATTAGTAATAATCTGAATCACTCTTTTGAGGTGTTCCTCTTTGTACAAATAGTCACAGAAAATGGACAGGCAAACAAAAAATATTTTTGTATTTTTCTACTCACAAGCCCTCTCAAGGTGATGAAAGATTTCCTAGAAAAAAAAAAAACAAAAACAATCATCCAAACAAGCAGAATAATCAGTGAGATTACAACTGCTACCCATGTTAAAGTATGTATTTTCTAGAGGAATGACTCATCCCTTTCAATATCCTGCACCTGTTGCTACCATTGCTTTTGTAGCTCTTGGAACTTTGTTTCAACTGAGATCCAAAAAGACTTGATGTTTTCATAGTTTGAAAAAAAAAGAGAAATATCTGTAGTCTCTTTTATATATTTTTGTTTGGTTGTTTTCTTTGATGTTGTTTTTGTTCCGTCAATTTTTTATTTTAAGTCTGCTTTGGTGAAGTAGTCCATTAAATCCCCCTGGGGTATATGTCCTGATGTTTTGCTTTTCCTGTTTCTGGTTCCATGTGGATGGATAAAGATTTTTTTTAATGTCTTTTGCTTGTTGGTTAAAACAGGGTAGTAACTGTCTGTAGCCTGGGGTGTTCAGTTATTGGGTTTGAAAAATCTAAATGAAGGACTTGAATGCAAATTTGTTTGTAATAAGCTCACTGCTGAATCTTTATCCATAGCCACTGTGATTTCAGACTCAATAAGCTACTGCCCAAAATGAAGAATTTATGACCTGGTATGAGAGCAGAGGATTTAACTACTTGTGATCTTTAAAGAAACAATTGTTTTTTTGTTGTTTTGGGTTTGATTTTTTTGTCTGTTTTTTGATTTGTTTGGTTTGTTTTCAGTTTGTTCGGGTTGAAATCACAAAGCTCAATTTTTTTTTTTTTTTTTTGCTAATCTTGTGCTGGTCTTAGAACAGAAGTGGGAATTCAAAGGTTTTTAAAGCAACTTTGCACTGACCTAGACATCAATTAAGCCACTTTCACAGCTGTTTTAACTTACTCCTCATTTCCTAGGACACAGTCCACTCAAATTTAGCAGAGAATCACCATCATATCAACAGCAACACCCTTCTCTGGCTCTGATGCTTTAATTTAGTTTACAAATGATCCTTTTCACCAGGCTCCAAGACATTAATTATGCCACATGGAGTGTTTTCTACCTTTTTTTTAATGACTCAGAAAAGCTGATTCTGTGAGCTTAGTGCCTCTGAGCATTTTATTGTAGGTGTAGGGAAGAAGCTTAAGATCTCTGAGTTCTGTACATTTAGGTGAATGCAAAAATAGTATAGATTTCAGGATTTTTGGCTAATATTAAGGTTTCTTAACTTTTGAACAAGCACTGACTTTGAATAGTTATTTCTGTTATAGACCAGTAGTTTTCATTTATATGTGCCAAAAAGAAACATGAGAGAGCTTCATTGCTAATTAAAATGAATTCTATGAAACCTGTAGATAAAGATGAGAACTCATAAAAAGGAACTGTGGAAGGCAGAAAGGTATCTGTCTTCTTGTATGTGGATTAGGATTCAAATCCAGTAACTGTATAGGACATTAAGTAATTCTAAGTCCACCTCTAAGAAAATAAATAGTATTCTGTAGAGGGAACTTTTACTAATATCCGTGATAGACAGTGATTTTTATAGCCTGATCTTGTCTGCCAATTTTGTTTTCCAAAGGTAGAGAACTTTAGGGTGAGACCTCTAAATCACATAATTTCATGCTATCATTTAGTGTCCAGTCATTCATTTACTGGAGACGCCTTTCAGGCTTCACACCATTTGGGAACATCTATGTCTTTTTTTTAATCTTGAAGACTTCAGCCACATTATGATAGTGGGCTTCTCTTTAGGTGATTTTGAGTATGGAGCAGAATGAGTGAAGACATAAGTTTCAGGCTTGAGATTTTCTCTCAGCAAATATGGGAAGTGAATCTGGAAAAAACTGATGAGTCAATGTTGAAGAACATTTTCCAGTGTAAAGCACAGTGCCATTTCTCAGGCTCATTCATTTGGGGATTTGGTTGTTTCTAAAGGCCCTCTGGACACTCCAGGAAGTAAAAGTGGCTGAAATACTAAGATTTTTTTTTTAAATATGATGTTAAAATATAAAAAATCTTGACAGCCATTCCTCATCTGAGATATCTATGAAGTTCCACAAATGCTCAAAACACCTGAGGAGAATGTTACAGTTTGGACTTATCATAACAGAGACTTTGATGTGTCTGTTAAGTAAAATGATTGCAGATTTTGTAAAAATTTCTTTTATGCCAAATAACTAAAGGTGTTTGCTTTAATTACTGACAGTATGTGGGTTTGAGAGAAAAGTGAGAGAAAAAATGAGCTAAAATGAATTCTGAATGGAAAGAAGAATAAGTATTGGGAACAATTGGACAAAAAAGGTCCTAAGTGACTTTCTACACCATTTTTCATCTCAAGAAAGAAAAAGCAGCCTGAAAGATATAACATTACAGTAGAAAAAATTGATGTTCATGTGCCTGTCACAATGACTATTATTTATATAATTCTCCAACAGAAACAGCCAAGAGAAACTCTCCACTGTATTTCAAACTCATAGACAGAATAGCTAAGAACAGGCTGATTTAGAAATGGTATCAGAGCAACTACCCAGAAATTTTCTGGATCTGAACACTCTTTGATTGAAAATGCAGTCTCAGTCTTCTGGTTTTTTGTGTTTTCTGTGCTCCTGCTATTTATGTTTTCTAAGGACAATTTGGTTTTTAGTAATTGATATTTTCCCATATAAGGCTCTTTCAGTGAAGAGTATCGACTTGTGCTGTCTAGCCAAACTCTTAAGTAATGCTGTTACAAGTTTAGCTCCTCTCTGTAGCTCATTTGTCTTGGGTACTAACATATTTGTATGCAGGTTTTTCTTTGTTTTGTTTTTTGAAGGCTTTTTATGATTGTTTCTGAAAAATATTGTGAATATCACTGAAAGTATGCGTAGGAGTCGTGCCTGTGACTCTGAAATACAAAATTAGAATTTGGCAAAAGTATTCTCACAGTTTTTGCATGGAAATAATTTATTGCCCATCTCAGTATTTTGTTTCAGTAAAATCTCTAGCTACCACATCTTTTAACATCAATTTTTTCTATCTATCACTCAGCAAGAATGATTACTTTGTAATATTAAACTTTTCCATCTTACAGTAAAGGCAATACTCAATGTAAAAGATTTGGACTGAGTCTGGAACAGTAGAATGCTATAATTGCTTCCCACAAAATTAATTGATGAACTGCTGATTTGAATATGAGGCAGAATATAAAATAGCCAGTAGATAATTGGTCTTTTTCAAGTGTTTAACTGTAGGATGATAATTTTAATGCAGCATTTTGGGGAAATCAAAGAAGTGAGATCAATACTCATAATTCATTATGCATATACATGTATGAATATATAAAAATAAATATATGAAAAAATCTGGGAACACATTCAGGCTATATATTTTTGTTGGAATGTTAAGAAATTGTGCCACCTTACCTGGAGACAAAGTGAGATAGAACTGTAGGATATTAGGATTTCCCCTCTCTCCTATGCATAAAAATGTCTGCATTATAGCTTTATATAAGTGTGCAAAGGCACAAGCATATTTCTTCTGTTTTCAAATGTATTTGCATAGGTGTGCATGTGTACATTGAAAAATATTTAAGTAAAGTAAAATATGTAAGTAAAGTATATAAAAAAGTTATGTCCCTATAACTGTATATGCGTACAGAACATGTCCCAAAACAGAGATGCAGACAAAAAAATCAGTCCTGAAAATCCCAATACTTTTGTTTCTCAGAAATTTCTTTTCTGATTTTCAGTTTTCTTTTTTGATATCATGTTACACAATAATAAAAACTGCACCATGATTGAGGGCTTCCAGCCAAGCTTGCTTCAGGGTTATCAGTGCAGCAAAGCTTGACCTTGCTATGTAGGAAATCTGTTTTAAATGAGAGCTTGCTCATAGCACTGCACAACCCAATCAATTAAAGTGAAGAGAAAAAAAAGAAAGGAAAGAGGAGAAAAGCAAACACATTAAAGAGAAGATAACTTTCAGTTCAATGCCATTAATTGTATTTTTCTCAGGTTGTGTGTAGATTCACTCTCGCTGTACTTCAATAGTGTCGGCATTCTTGGTGCTCTCCTGTGTGTTCCCAAAGAGTTACTTGCCTCCTGCCAGCTGCTGTAGGCCTGTGCAAAAGGAGTTATTCCTTACCTGAAAATGTACTGAGTCCAGCTGAGATGAAGTTTTTCCCCTGTAGCAGCCCTCACATTGCTGAGCCTTGCATTGGTGGCAAGAAAGGTGCTGATAACAATCCATGTTTTGGCTACAGCTGAGCAGCCCTGACCCAGAATGAACATTGTCTCTCCAATGCTCACACATCATCAGTAGCTTGGGGGTGTTTAAGATCCTGGGTGGGAACACAGCCAGGATAACCCACCCAAACTGACCAAAGGAATATTCCACACCGTATGACATCTGCCCACCACATAAGCTTAGAGAAAGGAGGAGGAAGAGAAAAAATTTGTTATTACAGCGTTTGCTATCCAAAGTAACCACATACTGAAGCTCAGCCTCCTAGGAAGTGACTGGGCATTGCCTGCCTGCTGATGAGAAGTACAGAATAAAAAGTATTTTCTCCTCTGTTTTCACACACAAAGTTTGCTTTTATTTTATTAAACTGCCTTTGTCTTGGGCCATGAGGGTTTTTTTTTCCATCTTATTTCCTGCTCCCTGCGCTGCTGAGGATGGAAGTGGTAGACTGGCTTGGTGGGAACCTGGCTTCCCAACAGGGTTAACCCAACACAGAAAGTCAAGGCTGTGTGAGAAATGTCATGAAGCTCATTTTACTCAGTGTCGCTGGCAGGTTCCTCCAGTGCAAAACATTACCATAAATCACTTTTCTGACTACTCACCCTCAGATATAGTGAAAGAAGATATAATGTGCCTGAAATCTTTGTTTGGTGCTGGTTAGAGTTGCTATTTGTATTGATTCTTTGTTCAGCTCAACCTTTGACAATAAATATATAAATAAATTGCTCCCCATCAAGTAAACTTCAGCAGACTTTTGAGGTTTTTGGACCAAAAAAAAAAAAAAAGTGATAAATTGGAAGCCCTAGGACATTACTTCATAAATATTCATTCTCTTTAATTTAAGACTGTTTCTCCTGTTTTAAAGATATATTTACCCAGAGATTAATTTGCATTTTTGGTGGAGCTTTTATATGGAAAGAAACCATTACACAAAAGTTTTTGTATGTATTATTTTCAGCCTTAGAAAAAAAATTAGAGAAAACAGTATAAAAAAAGACTGAGACTTTCCTTCTACTGGGAAAAGAAGAGGATATTTAAAGTCTCTGCCCTGAATTTTCATTTTTTTCTCCCCAAAATAGAACAAGCATGTTTTTCCCCTCCCTTTTCCATAGCTTTATTTTTGCCAGGAATATTTATGGATTTTTGGGACCAGAGCAGCTCTCCAATTGTTTTTATTTAGGGAGACAACCAGAGGAAATTCTAGCGCTCAAAACTACATATCTTAAATGACTCAGATAATAATTTCTAGTTAATGCCTTTTTATATTCAAAAGCAGATCAGCAGAAAGTAAAATGCCTTTTTTCTCTAACAATGTTTGAGCTCACAAGGGGAATAAATTCTGTCACTATGAACCAATTCCTAAGTGGGATAAAAATTCTTGACTAGAATTCAACTACTTAAAATTCAGTTTACTGAGATGCTTTATGATCACAAACCATAAAGCTTGCCAGCAAAGCTGCCCAGAGGAAAACTGCATCAACTTTTATTCTAATTTTGTTCTGGGGAGGTAGTTTAGAAAAAAAGAATATTTCCTTTTAGGCTTATTGTTCAAGAGATTTAAATAATATTTATGAAATCCCTGTTTAAAACAATATGACCTGAATTAATCTTGTATACAGACCTGTGTGTCATTTATAGATTCTAATTAGAAAAATGGTCCTCTAGTTTTCCTTTATGAGACCAGTTTGAATTTAAGATCAGTTTATTCTTTCCACTGAAATGAACAAATACATTGCTCTAAAAGACAAACACTCTTCTTTTTTTAAAAGATTGGAGTACATTGAAAATGAGAAGTCCATTCAAGAGTTTCACAGCAAATTCCCAATCAAATTAGTTGTTCCTTTTATTAGTCAGCAGAATACACTGCAGTAAATTGATACTTGTATTCACTGCTTTCACTTCTTGCTGCTGCTTTCTTCATTGCTTAGCTGTTTGCTTTTTGCTGCTGTAAGCAATGCACAAATCAAAGCAGTAAAAATCAAGATGCCTTTCTTGTCATCATTTCTCTATGTCTTATTGTGTCTTTTGGTTGTCACCTCACTTGCTCAGCTCCTGCGGCTTTTTTCTTTTTTCCTCTTATCTATGTTGGTCAAACATTGTCTTTAATTCAATGATAATATCTTACAAAATCCAGCTGTGCAGATCTAAATATAGAAAAAACTGATTGACCTTGAATCCTATTAGTTTCGATGAGGACTGATAAAATCCTCCTATCAAATTCTATTATTTTAGATATATAAATGAAAACTTCTCTGTACTATGGAAGGAAGAAAGTGAAAAGTTGTACATATTTATTAAGGCAAAATGAGCTTAAATTATGTGATTAAATATATTTGGTCTAGCAGAACTGTTGTCTGAAACTTTTGGGTGAATTAGAAAACTTGGAATATGTCAGAGCTCTTGTGAAAGTGTCCAGCTATTAATTTCCAAAAAAATTCATTGCAATTATATGCACATCTGAATGAAGAGGAAGATGTTTTGGATAGCTGTAAAAGTGAATAAATACTTATAGAACTGGGTGTTCTGAGAACATTATTTCTGCAATCTTTACCAAAGTCATGTGGAAGTTTGTTAGTGTCCTAGTGTATTTCTTTTTGCATTCCTAAGGTTAATTTGAATGCACTAAATTTGAAGAAGAATTTCTTATTGCTCCTATTAAGGATCCTAATTTAAAATTTAAATTTAAACACAAATAATATTTTGTTTCAAGATGTAAAGCAGTGGAAACCTTAACCTTCTTTTTCTATCTCATTATTTGTGCTTACTTTGTTTACTATAGTTCAAAAAAAGCTGTGTCTATGCTCAGAATTGCAGAAAGTATAAGGTTGGAAGGGACCATAGAGGGTCACTTGATCCAACCTCCCTGCACAGGCGGGGTCATCCTAGAGCGCATTGCACAGGACTGCACTCAGACTATTCTTGAGTGTCTCCAGCGAGGAAGACTCCACACCCTCTCTGGACAGTCTGTGCCACTGCTCAGTCAACCATACATTAAAGAAATTCTTCCTCATGTTCAGGGGGAGCTGCCTATGCATTGGTTTCTGCCCATTGCCTCTTGCCTTCCTGCTAGATGTGACTGAGAAGAGCCTGGCTCCATGTCCTTGAAATGCTCCTTTCAGATACAGACATTGGTGGGGTCCACTCTCTGCTTTTTCTCAAGAGTGAACAGACCCAACTCTCCCAGCCTATCCTCCTAAGAGAGAAGCTATGCTCCTGGTAGAAAACAAAGAATTATATATTGGACACAAACTCTGAGACACACAAGATGATGTGAAAAACCACAGGAGCTCAATGCAGTTTAGATATCTGTTGACTTTGCCTCACTGTATCTTCAGTACATATTGCCAGTCTACTGCCACAAATAAGTGGTTTGGCTGCTTAAAGAACCACTGTCAAACGTATTGGCAAAAGTAGGGTTTCATGTGAATTTGTGAAAATACAGCTTTAAAGAGTTACATGGAAAGGCTCACTCTGTTAGTTACTACACAAATGAAAGCATACAAAGTAAGACTCAGTTAGAAGCAATTTGGTATGACTTGCATTGAAGTCAGGAATGCAAGAAGAGGTAAGGGTGAAAAGGATATGGATGAAAAGATAAGGGTGCAAAATGCTTTAGCAGCACTAAATAATTGAATACTTTACTGTTTACAAAGTGATTTGGTAGGATTCACTACAATTGTAACAAGGATTTAACTATAGATTTGGGATACTACAGTTGTAAAACAATATGTACACCTATTTTTGTGAGTGTAAAGATACCTATTAAAAGTTCCAGTCAGTTTCAGTGAAATACTTACATCAAATCCTCTTGTGTTTCCCAAAAGGCAAGGATTGCCCTTTGAAGAATTGTGTGAGAGGGGTTATCAGTCTAGGTCTCACCATCAATGATGGTCCTTCCAATATTGTAATCTTGGGGGCCTGGGAGCTCTGAGAGGTGTCCTAGTGAGAGGGAGGTACTGTTGCAGTCTCCAGGAGAATGAAAAGGGCCTCAATAAGCACTGCTGTTTGTAGTGTTACAGGAATATTTACTTTGGTCACCAGTAAATTTCCATCCTGGCCATAATCCAAGCCAATAACTACTGCACCTTTTGCCCGGAGTACAAACAATGTACCCTTTTGCCCAGAGCGCAGTAACAATGGCACAGTCCCACTCAAGCTACAACTTCCAGTAATGCTACTCCATTTGAGCTATGATCCAGGTAAATGGTTTACTGTGGCTATGAAGGATAATTGCTTGTCCTTTGTTTCTTTCGTTGGACAGCTGATGTTTCTGGTTGATCCCACCTCTGTCATACAAGGTATGATCAGATCCAAATCATGGCTCATTTTATATGGTCAAGGGCCACTTCACACCCAGCTTTTTCAGTCAAGGCTTATCAGGAGGTTCTGAAATTGTAAAGCAGGCCTGAGAAAGGGCTGGGGGAAGGCATTCCCCACCACATCTATGAGTTTTCTTTTCTATCTTTAAAATTCCAGAAGATGAGTTTAACGAAAATGAGAAGTGTTTGAATTTAAATCAGAAAACAAGAAAGTTTGTGGTCAGAACCCAGGAAGTGTTGAAAGCTTCCCATCTGTTTCTATGACCCTTTTTTCAGTTTTGTTGGGTGATTAGCTTGCATGTAAATGGGAGGAATAGCTTAATCATGCAGTGGGAAACACAACAAAAATCTCAGCATGCTTATTTTGACTGCTGTAGAGAATGTTACTGGGTGGGTCTGGTGTGTGGCTTTGCTTTCTTCATTTGTGTGTCCCACCCCTATAACATATTAAATGTTATATTTAACATATATATCTCTGTTAAATGAGAGCAGCAGAGCCTCATGGCCCACTCGCCTTTATTAATGCAATCTCCTTTTTATTCTATCATTTAATGAAAATAGGCAAGGTTGAAAACTTTTGACAACACTGATAGTATGATCCATAGTGGTGTGATAAAATTGACACTACTTCAATGTAACTTAATCTAGTTTAACTAATTGTATTGAAGGAAATATTGATATTCATGTCAGCTAGCTTGATGCTTAAATGCATCATCTGAATGAGGTTTTAGTCCATTAAAAAGTGAATAAAGGACTTGACACAAATAAATAAATTAAACTGTCAAGTCCAGAAATGAGGCTTTCAAAATTATTTTAAGATATGGTTTAAGATTTTTTCCTGGAGAATTCGAAGGTGGCTTTAATTACAGATGTTATATGAAATAATCATAGGAATTTACAGAATTCCAAAATTGATTGTAAAAATCAAACTGCTTTCATTCTGATTTGGAATCAAATAATTTCCTAGCTTTTAAGGTGAAGCAAGTATAAATTTATGACCATTGTTTAAATATTGTTCAAGTCTGTGCTTCCTGGGAAGTCTGTGTTGATCTTGACTTAACCAACTACATTTTAGACCTTTACAACTTAGGTCATAATTTATTAAGTTCTAATCATATTCTAAAACAGGTGTTTAAGACAAGGGGGTTTCTAATTTATACTAATTATCTATCAATCTATAAATTAGTAAAGTGAAATAACTCTGAGCTTGGTGTAAAAATCAAAATTTCTTAATAATTAATCTCAAGTATTCTCCCATGCCTCTGGTTTTCATATTCACAAATGTTCTACTTAATGTTTAAATGTTCCTTTCACGTAATGGCACAGCCTGGTAATGACATGAAATTGGACAGCCTGCGGATCTACAACAGATGACTGAGTACAGGTGGACTCACTCCACCTACTTAGAACTAATCTTTTGGATCTGTGAATTACTTCTCAGGATATTGAAGAGGGTAAGGGTACATCTCGGCCTGATCTGTGGGCCACAGGAGCACTTCCACAGGCTGAGCATCACATGTGCTGTTTTCTCTGCTCATTCCCCTAAGGTTTTGGGAGCGTAGGCGGGTTGCACAGCCCAAGAGAGATTGTGCTGTGTTCTGGGTAGAATTGAGTGATCAGGGGACATGCCCTGAAGTATTCAAGTGTGGGGTTCACCAGATAATGATCAAAGTAGCGGCATACTTATAAACCAAATTTTATAGGCTGGGCACAGAACTTAGGCTAGTATAAAATTCCACCACTGGCCAAGGCCAATCCCATCAGTCGCAGTGGTAGCACTTGAGATAAAGAATTTAAGAAGGGTAAAAACTGCTGTGCAGGAGCTATTTCAGCTGGAGAGAGGGGTGAGAATATGTGAGAGAAACAGCTCTGCAGACACCAAAGCTAGGAAAGCAGGAGGGAGAGGAGGTGCTCCAGATGCTGAGGTAGGGATTCTCCCGCAGCCCATCGTGCAGACCATGGTAAGACCTGGAGGTGGCAATGAAGACAAAAATGCCAACTGCATTCTGGGATATAAAAAGGAGAAACATGAAAAGTGTACATACAGAAACAGACTAAATCTTTTAGAGCTCTTGTCCAAAAGGGAAATACACACTTGGCAGGTTTTACAACTGATCTGAGCAGAAATGCTTTATTAACTTAACAACAACAAAGGTTTTAGAACACGTACTTTTTTTTTCTCCCTTAGATTTTACAAGGAAAAACATTTTATTAGCTCCCTCAGGTAACTGGTAGTTATTGTTGAACATAAGCATGAGTGTTGGATGAAACAAGTTATGGTGATGTGTTGTGTTGGATGTGATAAACCAATTTCTGTTTCTCATGATGAAAATATGTTTTTAATGTGTCAGTACTTTTTTGTTTCAAAATACTTTTCATTTTCTATTGCATACATGAGTTACAAGCTATAAAATACACTTTTTTTAGCACTGTGTTCCAGCCAGCAATCTGATGTGACTTTGATGGTGATATTTCTGTATAGGATTTAGTAGTGTTGTTACACCAAAATTTTTTTTCACCTGCATGTGTTTGAAGGGACAGTTGCACACATATCAAAAGATGAAGACGTGTGGTGACAGTGCATTCATATGTTGTTCAGTACCACTCCCTGACCATTTATTCTCACCTTCCCCTTATACTATTACAAATGGAAGATTCTTCTGTGAAGTCTGCCTCACATTTAAAAGAATATAAGGGTAGTATCCAATAACCTGCTTATTTATGTAGTTGGCATTTACACAAAACCTGGCCCTCTTTTCCTGAACAATAAATCAAAAAGCTGATTGAGCTTCTACTTTAAATGTGACAAGGTTTCTCCACCCAGCTTCCGGGCTGAACTGCAGACCAGAATTCCAGTTCTGCTTAGAAACTGCCGTATGGAAGCAGTCATTGCATCTTTTCCTAAAATGCTGATGACTTTTGGTTCCCTTGATGAGTCAGAATGTAGAGCCCATAATTGATAAAATTAAGTTAGTTTAGTTAGTTAGTTAGTTTATAAAATTAAATATAGTTTCTCTTCTATAATCTTATCATTTTATAAACTTAACTGTATGGCATATAGAACAACAACAAAAATAGAAACTAGAAAGAACTTGACAGGAAATTGTTTGTTCTCTTATAAAGTATGTGCTAAATCCAGACCTTTTTCTTCTTCTGAACAGCTATGAAAGTAAATTCTTTTAAGGCTTTGGACAAAATCTCAAATTCTCTTAAATCCACGTAGTTTTATATAATTCAATACCATTACTTTGCTTCCCATACACTGAGAATCTGTATCATTTTCCAGTACAAATTTCATCAACCTGATTTGTTACATGTGCAAAGGAGGTTATAGAACAGGAAAATCCTTTTTAGCTACTGTGACCTTTATGTAAAAGAGACTTCCCAAAGTTAAAAGAAAAAATATAAGATTTATCCTTACTGTGTCCATTTTATTTCAGATTTATGAATTTCATTTTAGTTTTGTTTTCTTAGTGAGTTTTTTGTTCCACAAATGTCAGCTTCTTTCAAGTCACAGTCCTTCCATGGTGGTAAACTGGTGAAACCAGAGAGGAGTATAGTTTCAAAGTAGTGTGTAGGCAGTATTAGCACAAATCCTGTTATACATGAACAGATTTTAGCACATACCACCCTTGCAGTACTTTGAAAATGTATCCTTTCATATAAAAATACCTGCATGGATGGCAATGTAGAGAACAGACTTTGTTTTGTTAGAAGAGTTCTGCATATTTGAAGTGCCTAAAGTAATTTAAATTAACCCTTTTTGTAACCAGCAAAGGAGAAGTGTATTACACAAAAGTTGGCAGACATTTATTCAAAAGCCCATACACTTTAGTGAGATTTTTTTTAGTGAGATGTGAAAAAAATCCCTGTTACATATTTCACTAAGAATTATTTTTTTTAAAAGATAATATATGTAAAAACCCAGGAGCTTTTGGTTATATAATTTCAACACATGGTAAGAATATAACACACGAATACAACAATTTTTTTTGAGTTAGTGTTCTATCAACAGAACTCTGTCTCCCAAATATTGGCATAAGATACTGAAGAACCAAAGATCTTTATATTCCCTAGGGTTAAAGATTATACAAAAGCCCACTCTGACAGATATTTCTACCCAACATTCATAAGTTTCCTCCAGCTTTCCTGTAAAGTATGAAACTTCTGCAGATTATCTTATTGCTTTTCATAGTAACTACCCTCCATAATTCAACTGCTGCATAATTCAACATTTGTTTTGCTTTCTTTTAATATTTTTCCGAAGTAATATTTTGTGCTCAGAAATTACACCCATAAATAAATATAATTTACATGTATAGTCCTATATGTATTAGGTATAGAATTATTTATTATTTTATTGATTTTACTTATGCTATCATTCAATTCTGTTAAATCTTGTAACTTGCATTTTGAGAACAGACGAGTCAGAAAAGCTAATTTATTTTTTTGCTGTATTATTTCTTACTTTGTACAATCTTATATGAATTGTCTTTCTCTTATGGACCCAGAGCCAATATCTGACTTTGAACAGATTACATTCATTGAAAATTATTATTGACAGAGGTAGAATTTAGAATCTTGGGTTGAGAAGAAATAGTGTTTTAATGCTCTAGTCAATTTTCTGATAGTACTTCCAACCCATTTTTGTTCAATCAAACCCGTTTTTGTTCCAAAAAAGCCACAAACATCCGTGCAAGATGGACACATCCTTACCTGCACAGCAGCACATCTGCCTCCTGAATCAGCTTTGCCACAATTTGGAGGGATGATCCAGCTTTCTGTCTAAGAAGTAGATGTCTGTCTTACATGCAGTAATGTTCATTACTACTCATCATGTAGCATGAGAGAGAACTACCTTCCATTTGTCAGGACCTTGAGGCAGAATTTAGCTGGAATCACTGCAATTTCGAACTGCTACTTGATCAAGAACAAGTAGGACCTACTGATTGCTTTGACAAAGACAGTGTACTTTACAAATGGGTACACAATTCTTTCTCTTGCTGGTTTATGAACTTTGGATATGGGACAAAAGTGGAAGAAGACTCCCACCATGGGAATTTCAGCTAATTACATCTGGCTTTGTTTTGTCTGTGAGGGATAGACAGACAAATGGCTTTCCAAGTTGGTGGGAACATATTGATTCTTCTAATTGGGCATCCTGGAGGGGAAAAAAACATTTGTGGATTGAAAAGCAAACATTCAGAGTGATGCCATGCATATTTAACTGCATTTTAAGAATTGTGTATGCCTCATTTATGATGAAATTAGGTAAAAAATATTTTCTGCTTCTTAGACAATAATGTAAGACAAGCAAATGTTCGGAACAGCACAGGTAGTATCCAAGCATTTTCTGGTTTACTACATCTTTTAGAAGCTTTAATTCATAGAATGGAACACTGTACAATTTTATCCTGGAGTGGTATTAACTAAAAGTTGAACAGCTACTCTAAGCTGGTGTTAGGACTAGAATAGGAACCTGTTTGAAGACATAAATGGATCCTATGTAATTTGCTTTTCTATTTTACATCACTATTAAAAAAGTGATAGTCAGGTGTGATGAATTGAACCCCAAAAGTTTTATGATATGCTCAGCTGTGAGCCTGCATGGAAGTGGATTGCTGTTCGTTAAAGCACTTAGACAAGAACTGATGTACATATCTAACAAACTTGCTAAAATAAAGGACTCATTATTAAAAAAAGGACTTATAGTTGAAATCTCTGCAAGGATTATTCTGAATACTTTTGTAGAGCTATAGTCAGGTTGCATAAAAAATAGCTAGAAAACACATGAAGATAGAGAAATAAAGGTAGGATATAATTCTCTATTAATATATTTCAGCTGATTCAACACCAAGTGAGAATAGTATTTCACTTTCATATTTTTCTTCTAAAGCAAGACACAGGGGTTCATTCCATTTTTCTCTTCCCTGTAAGAAGCTTGCAGGCTCATCAAATTCACATATGCAAACAGACAAAAGCAAACCTCCTGGCCACCTAATTCTAATTCAAGCTGCTTTGCACAGCTACGCTACTAAAAGGCCACATTCTTGAAGAATGATTGCCTTCTCTGCATACTTATTAGCTAACTTGGTGCCTGGAAATGTTTTTTCCTGTACTGTATAATAATCTGCTTGTTCTTTTTAATAAAAATCTATACCTCACCTTCACCACAGGTTTTGCTGTCGTCTAACTTAGCACATCACCTAGGTCAGACACAACCTATAAGTGTACAGTGAGTTATGCAGAATCTCCTAGTTCTTTATGGGATGGATCTCATTTAATGAAGTAGAACAGTACTTTACTACAGAGCTAAAAAAATTAACTTTCAGGTGTTTCTGTAGCAGTAAAATTAAATATCATTAGCTTTTATAGAAAACAAAGAGTCATAGAAAACGTGCTGTTGAAATCTAGACCTTATTTAAATGATTCTATAGGAATCTTTCTGACTTTGAATTATACAAAATATTATAGGAGATTTCTCTTAGGAACACATAAAGCAGTGCATAGAAATCTACAGTAGGACCAAATCTATAAGTACTGTTAGGACTTCATTTTGGATCATTACCTCCACATCAGGACTTGAGGAATAATCTGCATTAAATGGTAGACTGAACAAATTTGTCCTCCTTGGCTTGTAAAATGGTTGCAAGCTGAATGGGATTCCCTCTGGATTTATTTTATTTTATTACAGAATTGCTGTGGGTGTCTTGAATTTAATTTTATTAATTTTTCCCTATATTGAAATAATGAAAGAGAATGTTTACATGGCATAGCTGAAAGACAAATATAATTTTACCACTTGCACTGCTTCTCTTTGTCTTTCTCTTGGGATTCTGATTGCACAAATAGCAGGTTTGGTGTGTGATTAGAAAGCCCATCCCAAAATAGTCTCAAGTGTCTAAATTTACTGGTTCCTTCATCCTTTCCTGTGCTTTATTTCTTCCACTTGAATGAATAAGATGACGCTGCAGTTGCCAACAGTTACACTGATTGTGCTGTTAGGACCCATTATCCATTTTATCTCAAGTACCTTTGCTGACCACATGCTATGGAGAACTTCAGAAATATAATAATGATGTTACTGGCAAATCATTAATTCAATTGGCAAATTTCCTGTGAAACAGAATTTTGGGAAATATTTTAGTCTTGTCCTCTTTAGCTGGGAACCTGTCCCATCCAGTCTGAAACCACTATCTCTGTTTCTTAAGGGTATTTGCCTTGATTGCACCTTTCCCAAGTTTACTTTTATATTTCATATAAAATGAGCTCAGACAGCAACCTATTCATCAGTGCACATGCTAATAAGAAACACACATTTTCAAATAATTTAATGAAATTTAATATATTTGAAATTCTGATTTTAGTAGATTGAAAGATTTTAAAGTTTTTGAGCATACATATGTAGGAGGGAGGCAGATGCTCAGATATACCTGCACACACAAAAGCAGAATACAGTTTCATAAGATTGCACCCTTGCAAGGTTTGGTTGCTAAGTTGCTGATTGCTACAGCAAGTGGGTGGAAATTCCTCTGTGTCAGACTATAAAAAAGGACGATAATAAGGATTAGGACCAGGTTCTTATGATGAAATTTGCAAGTCTGTCTGGCTGTTTGTCAGTGCAAGGAAATAACAGGGAATATTTATTTATGACTTCCAGGTCAGTGGAAGGCATTAACACATGCCTGAGGTGATTTTTAAAATTTCTTTTTAATAGATGAAATGGAAAATTTAGTATCCTGTCCTCCAGAAGTTAGCTATTTATTGAAAACTATTGATAGAAGTTCTATGTTTGATAAAGAAAATATGTTTAAGAAAGAAAATAACTTCAGAGGGTGATTCAATGTGCTTTAAACACGTTTTGTTCATTCAGATGATATTAGGTACTAGCCTGGCATACATAGCTGAAGCTAGGTGGACTGAATTCCACCCAGTAAGTATTATTATTTTCCATATCACCTTCTATGTTATCCTTAACCTTTTTCACCTGCAGCAGGTTTTTGCAGGAAGCTGGATAAGTGTGGGTGGAGCCTCCCAATGTACTGTTGTTATTACAGCCATAACTGACATGCATTCTTTAATATGTTTTTAGCACGCACTTTTAAGTGGAAACTTATATTTCTAGGAAACCTCAGCAGATTCTGGATGAGTGGAAAACATTATATTATGAAACCATATTATATGAGTGGAAAATAGATTATATTATGAAATTTAAGACACCTTTTTCAATTCCAGTGTTTTTGGGAGTCCTGATGATGCTGAGTGGAATTCTGTATGTTTGCAGGATTGAGCCTTCTATCATATAAACAGAAAATATTTTCAGTCCAAAGAGAGATTACTGCCATGTTCCTCTCATGGAATGTCATCATGCAAGAGAAAAATAGAAATTCATCATAATGAAGGACTGGAGAGATCTATAACAATCCAAATTCTTACAGAGATCACCAAGGATTTCCCTTGTAAAATCTAAAAGACACCACCACAGAACATGCAGTACATTGGAAGAGAAATGACAAAGTTTCTGCACATGACATTTTATTTCTGGTTGGCAGCAAAGATCAATGTACTTGGCTACACCTCCTGAATTAATTCACTTTCTACCATAGAATAGAATACTGTTATACAGCTTCTTACTCTACATTTCAAGTCTCTCACCATAATGACAGAATATTCTGAGTTGGGAGGAAAACACATAGACCATCAAGTCCAAGTCTTTAGTGAACGGCCCAGATGGGGGTTGAACCCTCACCCTTGGTGTCATTAGCATTTTCCTTTAACCAATTAAATAATATCCCATGACTTTCAATGAAGTGGACATTTCTAGGGCAGTATCAACTCATAAAATAATTTAAATTATGATTTATTGAGTTATTCTGCATTTCTGTTCCAAGCAGCACTTTTTATTGCTAGAGAGCTCAAATGCCAATAAATATAAAGTTCTATGCTGCAATTCATTTCTCTAGTAGCAGCTGTGTGTGCAAATGAGGGCCAAATGATAGTTTTTGTATTAATTCATTTGAAATCTCCTAGAATAAAGGTCAGGCTTTTTTTTTTTTTTTTAATCAAGTTTTCTTGGAGAAAGATTAAAATGCTGTAATTCAACATTTTTGTAAAACAGCCTCTCTTTTGTCATATTTATTTATGAAGTTAAGAAACATGTTTGGAAAATGCTTTCTATGATAAACCTGTGATTCTTTTTCTTTATAATTCGCTTCACTTTAGATAGAGATTTCTTTTAATTCAGATGTACTTAGCTGAAATTATTTTTCGCTGGATTTTTCAACCAAACACGCTGTATTTAAAACATTTACACTAGTAAATCTTGCTTTTAAAGAATATTTTGGCTTGCTGGAAAAAAATACTTTGGATTTTCACTAATTTTTTTTCATAAATTTGTCTTGACTCAGAGCTTCTGATGAATATTGTTGCACTAGGTTTTCTGGATATAAAGCTCTATATGAAATATAATATTAATAGGGATTTCCTTGGTGCACTTGTAGGTTCTTTGATAATAATTTTGACATGCTAAACACTTGTCCTCACTGTGGACACTTAAAAGAGCTGTAAAAGACTAACAATAATCTAGATAATCTAGGCTTGTTCTCTAATTTTTGGGGTTTTGATGTGATTTTTTTTTTTTTTAAATCATCAGGGGAATTCTGCTGTACCTAAATACAGTGGGAGAAAAAGCTACAAATACTGTAATTTCAATTGAGCATATTCCTGCTCACCAACATCATTTGAAGTCCTCCTCCTCCTCAAGTCTCATTTAAGCAGCTTGCCTTGCCAGGCCCTGCAGAAAAATAGCTTCTCAACATCATCTCCCACGCCTCCTTTAACAAAAGATTGCTAGATACATTTTTTTCCTGCTTGCATTAGACAGCTCTCAGGACAGATGGTAAACAGGCCTAGAAGAGAGTCTTGAGGTATTAACAGAATTCAAAGAGGAGAAGATTAGCTTCAGAAATTATGGGGAGGAGGACATTTCCCTACCATTTGGAGAAGTGTCTGTGTTATTGTTTGCTGCTATCCAAGCAGCCCCTGAAAATCAATGGACAGAGAGTAAAGTCCCAGCAAAGTGGTCACCCCTTCAAAGACAGGGGGGATGAAGAAGATTTATTTCTGAACTTTGAAGGCTTTTTCACCAAAAAGAAAGATATTGTGCAGTTTTCCTGTTCTGGCAGGAAAACATCAAAATGTTGTGACTTCTCTTTCACAGTCCTCTGAAATATGGAAATTCCTCCCATAGATTTCAATAATTTGCATCTGGGCTCCTAATGATGGCAAATTCTGTATGTTTTAATATGTGTAGATTATGGCATTGTTTAACTGCTTAATGAATTTTTCAGTGTTGAGAAACACACAGGTAAATTGCTGAATTGTCACCCATTGGCTGTACTTAATAACATAAGCCAGTGTAATATAATGTGATCTAACTGGAAACCACAGCTTTCTAAAATTACAAGAGAGTTTTTAAAAAGTACAGATACTTGGAAGTCAGTCTAAGGTTTCTGGCCTGTTAAAACCCATTGAATATCCTTACTCAGTGCAGCTAATGCCTTAGGTGCATTCAGCTGCACTGAACATGATTCTTTTTTCAAATTCACTCTCCTATGAAGTTATTTAAAATGGCATCAAAGCCCTGTACTATAAAGGAATCAATTTAGATGACTTCAAAAACAGTAAAGTTTGATTGAGGCTTTAATTGAAAGTTTAATTCTTTCTCCTCCTCTCAGTGATACCAAATTATTTCCCATAAAAAGACTTTTTAGAAAGACTTTACTTTATAAAGTGAAGTATGAGCTATAGGATGTACATACCCAGGATCTTTAAAGCATTTTGTAGAATGAAAAAAGTGAGAGCAAGCAGCAAGCCACAGTCACCAATATCTCAATAGTTAACTATTAAGGTGGTCACTAATCACATCCTGCTCATCCACAGTCCAAAGCCAAACTGCAAGGTCTGGCTGCTAAAGGGAGGCAGGTGGAGCATGAACATTTTCATATTCATCATTCTCTTGGCTGCCAGTGTCCCATGGCAGCCCTTGGGAAGCACTTTCTGTCTAGAAAAATAGTTCATATAAGTTTTGCATTTTTCAGAGTGACTTCAGTAATTTTTTTCCCCCATTGAAAATTCTCTAGCTCCTGGCTGTTTTGCCTTCCAGGACTAATATTCTCACAAGCCTGAATACAATCTAGGGGTCCTTCAAGTTGCTATTTGTAAATGTGGTGCTACACAAGAAAAAGATTTACACCTACATTTATAAATTATTGTCCTTGTCAACTTCCTTTCAAAGTCTTGTAAATGTCTGTGGTGCACTTTTCTTTTCTCATTTAAAAGACCATTTAGGAACACTTTCTTTTCTAAGAAAGGAAGATTGAATCCTTGCATTAACAGGTCACCATGTCAGAATAATGTGACATTAGTGTAATGCAGGGAGTAAGCACACTGAGGATAGAATCAGCATACAGGCAGAGGTGTTGACTCTGTAAGGTGAATAAGAGTAGAAAGAAGTTTAATGTCAAACTGAATAAAAAAGAACAAAAGGATTGTCGTAAGATGATTAATAACTAAGGCGTGTTATATAAAAAATTAGATGCCTTTCTTAGACTAGATGCCTAACTTTGAGATATCTGCTGTTCATAACAATGAATTAGAAGATAAGTTGCTGCAGAAATCACAATTTTTAGGAGATAAGAATCCATGAAGTTTTTTTTCTTGTTTCCTAGTGAAGATAAAAAAGTGACTAATTGGTATTTTTTAATGCTTCACAGGTTAACTATAATTTCATTTAATTTCCAGAAAAACAATTTCTTCTATAGATAGATTGATATTTAATAGGCTGTATTTGGAAGTACAGAAAAGTAAAAAGCACACGAGTTCAAGGACTTTCTGTCATGCTGATATAGAAATAACAATTCTATAACTTATTCTTCCTAATATTTTCTTGGTGTAGAAGCTGTTAATCCATTTTGCTCTGCTAATTTTACAGTTCAAATCACCATTGAGGCAGGATTTTGATAGAGGATGATAGAGCTACAATCTCACTCTGCAGCCACCTTGCTCTAGCTTATGTTGATGTGGTAGCATTTATATTGTCCCTTGGGCAATGCAAGGGTGCTGAAGGTATCAGGCATCTGTCAGGAGTCCTACAAGACTGGAAAACTCCAGGCACAGCACAGTCTCACAGCATCTGAAGGGCTGTACCCAGCTGGGGCTGGGCATCTACACTAGCCAAAGGCTCCAGAGCTGGAGGAGCCTGCTGGAGCCACCCGAAACTGGTGGCTGCCCTGGCAAATTGTTTGCAGTCTGCTTGTAAAAATGTTTTTAAAAGTGAGACGGATGCTTTCACTTTGTGAGAATACTCTTGGACTCTGCCTTGTCTTCAACATGACAAAGAAGGAACTGACAATTATGTTAAAGGCACAGAAAAGCTAAAAATATTGAACTTTGCAATCAGGGGAGATTCCAGGCTTTTGTATTGAACCTTCAAGCAAAAAAAAAAAAAAAAGGAAAAAAAAAAGCAGCAAATTAGCAAGTGTTTAATTAAAATAAAGCAACCCCAAAAAGTTTCTCATCTGCTATATCCCTTCTCTGTCTCTTTGTAGTAAGCTTCCGTCTCAAGGCTTATTCTTAACTTGAGTAGAAAATTCTAAACAAAAATGAAAGCTTTGCCCTCAGAGTGTTTTTTGCAGCTCATTCACCATGGCAATCTGTAAAATTCCAGCAGCAAGAGAGAAAGACTAATTAAAACAAAATACTTGTGTTATGATTTAGCACAGACAAGTACAGAATCTATTGTTTTCTTAGCATAATCCCAGAATTTTACTGCAGACAGATCTTTTGTAAGTACAGCCCCCTATAGCAGTCTATTTATTAAGTCACAGGCCCTTGAACATGGCAGTACAAAATAACTCAAAAAGGATCTTCAACTATGTTCTTGAAGTCTTAGGGGAACAAAATCTCTTCAGGATTTCTGACACTTGTTTTTGAGGGATACTGCTTACTGAGAGCTGACTGAGCTATCTAAAAACCCAAAAGCTTTTTTTCTTTCATTATTGTTACAAATATTGCTCCACAGGATAATTAAAGAGATCTTTCTATGATCACTAACTACTCTTTTTAATCTTGTGTTCTCCCAGCAGCCTGAGAAGAGTTAAAGCATTTTGGATAGCCTACATTGAAGAATTGCATCCATTTTTAGGTATCTGTTTTCAGGCTTATATACATTGCTTACCCTCCCAAGTTTACTCTTACTTGTACTGAAATTTCATACCTTATTGTGGAAGTCCTTAAATCCTTACAGGTATTCATCTCATTTGGCCTCTAAGGCATAAAATATGATAACTGATTTAAACTGGTCAGCTATACTACCCTTGTAACGAATCAACATTATCCCTAAAGAAAAATTTATTCTTGAGAGTCTGTAGAGAGTTGCTAAGTATCTGCAAGACTACTTTTGAACATGTAAAGGAAGGAATTCAGCTATGTTTTCCTAACTTCCACCAATGACCTAATTGCTGAATTCTTTTTCCTTTCTTTGCTTTGCCATTGAAGAATCTTCCCCGTTCATGTTCTGTATTTTGTGCCTTACAATATTTGTAGCTTTCACAGTGAATGAACCATATCTACTCATCTAATACTGCAAAAATAAAATCACAAATTCTTCTCAGCAGGGGTATATCTGGGCTCAGGCAACAAGCAAAACATTTAGAGCTGACTGTTCCTATCACTAGTGCTATGCTGATGTGGAAAGACACGTTCCTAATATCTTCTTTATACCTATTGAACTGAAAAGACAGTAGGGATGTCAGATGCTATGACTAACACAAAAAGCTAAAGCTACATGCTATCTAACCTCTGAATGGGGCACTATATATTGATATTCCCTGCAGCTGCTTTTTTTCCATTAAATAAAACAATGTTTGTTCCTTTACACTGGTAATTTTTAAAGGAATAACTAAATCCCTCTCTGCCTTCCTTAATTGATTGGTGATTTTCAAGCAGGGACCTTCAAGAAATATACGTTTTATAAGAATAGGAAGCTGAAAAAAGGAGCAAGTTTTTAATGATCAGCTTCTTAATGGAAACTTCTGCAGCGCCTACAAAATGCAGCTCAAGTTTGTAGCTTCTGCTTCTTGGAAGTTTCGTATCTTTCTACTGAACAGCTGCTCATGTGTTTCCCATTGTGTGTCCCCACTGTCACTTTAGCTTACTGCCTTTTTTTTTTTTTTTCCCCAGGATCCTCAGTATACATACTCGCTGCCTGTAAATTTGTGTCTGGGATTCTCTCTGAAGTAGCTTCCTATGGGAATAAATTATTAAGTTCTTGCTGATGTGAGAATCATCGTGTGGTTCACTCTATCCCTTATTTATCCCACTGAAAGCTCAGCCATTGGCAATTGTTTGCCTATAGCCTAAGATTTGTTTCTAAAAAAGCTGCAATAATTAAAAAAAATTGTCTTTTAAGTCTTCTAAGGAAGACTACCTCTACAGTGACTTTCTGCATGATTCAATTAATAATTTTTTTTTGCTTATTTTAAAGAGATCCATAATAAAGTTTTTATTGGGACTAGATCATGCAGGCTTAAAATTGGGCACAAATCCATAGTAATACAAATTGTCGAAATGAAACAAGAATCCATTCAAGGAAGTGCATGTGATTGTTTCTGTAACGTTAACTCCTAATTACGGCATCCAAATGTAATCTTATTTATGAAGATTAAAAAAAGCCAACATGATTTTCAGAATACTCAGGACTTGACACTTCACATCGATTTTGAGTCTCATATACATGGACTGCAGCACATTGTTAACTCCACTTGCAATATTTGCAATTACAAGTACAAAAACTCAGCTGTCAAACAAATTAAACTAAGCCTTGCTGCATAAAGCACGTTATTTAATCTCCACAAGCTGCTTGCCACCCATTGTGATATAACTACATCAATGCATTAAATTGTGATTTTATTTTATACTTTGCATAGAAATAAATAGAGCAAGTAAATTTTAACTAAACTGAGCCTTAAATAAAGAGCAATGAGACACTAATGGCTGTTTTATTTTAAAGTATGAACATTATTTTTTAATTTTTATCTGAGGTCAGACACTCATTCATAATCAACCAGAATATGCAGCTACTGGAATTATTAAAATGCTACATCTTGTATTAAAAGTTTGGGTAAGGATAAGTGTATTTGCAATAAGAATGGATAGATATGCAGTCTTTTAGTAAGCCTGTTAAAGATTATCTAACAAATATTATTTCTTCCTATCTTACACTTTCTCAAACAACCTGATTTATATTTGAACAGTAATAGATCAATAATTACTGGGGCAATCACTGGTCCCTCAGTACCACTTGTAAATTTTCTGTGAATGCAGAGATAAAATTAGTTTAAAAAATGTTACCAAATAGTAAGCAGTGTGTTTTTCTTGTTTCCAAAAGAAAGTTAAATAAGCTTGCCACTTCTTAAATATCCTGCTGCTCCAAATATGTTAGTTAAGGAATCAAAGTGTCTCAGAGCTTATCTCCAAGGTATAAGCTTACTTTCTGTCCCATTTAAGCAAAAGTGCTTAAGCGTGCACTAAATTTTTAATAGCCTTTTGATTTGAGTGAAACAAATCTCTAGATATTAATTGAATACTTTGCTAAATTGTTCATACATTTTCATTCCTCCTAGAGATTTCTACCTCTTGAAATACCATAAAAAAATAGACCAGATGAAAATGTTTCTTAGCCCTGTGCAAAACCAGCACAGTGAAATTAAGACAGCGTGGTGTACAGGAACCCTTATGCTGTAGACACATTCTTCATTGGGCTGTGAAAACTTTAGGACTTTATATGAATTGGGCAGTGTTTCAGTCTATGGATTTTAGACTCTCAGGAGAAGACAACACAAATTATGAAGTTATACAGTTCACATGTACAAGTATTCCTCTCATCCTTTAGAGGCAGAAATTAGTGTGTAGCTAAAAATGGGACCTTGTTCTGAAACGTAATGCTTAGCTACTGTCATGGAAATCTCTTCAGTTCTGTTTATGTCATATTCTGAGTGTGAGACTAAAACTAGTAATGAAGCAATTCAATTTTAATCGTTTGTTTCAGTGCCACTGCCATGAGGTTTTCCCATAGTTTTCTTATGATTTTACAAGCTTGGTACCTGCTGCTTAGCCCAAGACTGCCAAAGGTCACTCTATAATTACTTTTAGAGGCAATCTATATAAAGTCAATGAAATTATGTTAGGAGCCTTGTCCACTCTATCATTCTTGGTCTCTATGCACTTCATCTCCATGTGCTTTGCCAAGTTCCTAAACTGTCTTTAAAGGCCTCTTGAGCTGAAGAAACTCTGCCGAGTTGACTGGGCAGAATGGGAGCTTGGGGATAGATACCTAACTGCCAAGGTGAATCAAAGAGCACAGCCCTTCCCCTTCCATGGCTTTAAAAGAGAAGTTTAGTATTTTCTCTATGAAAAGAAGTCATCTTTTTAGTAGTGTGAAGGCTGCAGAACATAAATCAATAGTTTTACTGGCATTCCAGTTCTTTCTCAAGTTTCAATAGCAAATAGTTATTTCTGCACAAAACCACCCTCCAGTCTCTCTTGATTTACAGTGATAAACTGACATACCATACATCTTCCAGAGTAAACTGCAGTCTTTCCTCAGGTTATCATTTTCCTGTCTCCTGTGAGAACTGAAGTTTCCTTTAATCTACTCTTTTCACTGTTAAATCACATTTTCCTTACATGGTAAATCTAGTTCTGCCTATATATTTGTGCTAGGTTTGAGCCAAAGACAGTTAGTTTTGTACCTTTAATTAAAAAGAACCCAGATAACTAAGTTTTCTGAAGCCACACCTCTTCTGAATTTCATATGTATTTTTATTAAATGATGTCTCAAAACATTTTACTCTATCAGTCTCAAATATCTCAATTGGGTAGAAAATTTCTCCCATGCTGAACATATAAAAGAATATTATGTTGATTTATTTCATATATCACTATCTAGGTTATAGATATGCTGACATTTGTATTGTACATGTTTATCTTATAGTATTGCTTTTGTAAAATCATATGTAAAGCAATCACATATTATCTGGCCCTGTGATGTAAAACCAAATTATAATGTATAATTTGTAAGAGAGAGAGAGAAAGTTACCATGACTTGATTTTTTTTCCTTGTACCCCTGTGCTAAATTCCTGAATCCTTTGGTGCAATCTCCATTTTTCTGGAAGTGGAGATAGAAGGACAGATGGAAAGACCGAAAGGAAGGAGAAAAAAACAAAAGAAAGGGAGAGAGGGAAAGGAGAGAAAGAGTAAAAATGTGACAGAAAGAGAGGAAGAAAGGAAGAAAAAGAGAGAAAAAGGGTTATTTTTGAGTAATGCTTCCATGATTTTTTGAGATTGAAGTTTATTTCTAATTATCCTGCTCTGATTTGATTATTAACAAAATAAACTAACTTCTCCAAGCTGAGTCTGTTTTTCATTTGATGGTAGTTGATAAGGAATTTCTCCATGTCTTTATCTCGACCAACCAGCCTTTCCTTATATTTTTATGCCCAGCTGGTGAGGGGAGTGACAGAATGGATTTGGTAGTACCGAAGGAATGAAGATGCTCTGGGATTCTCTGGCATTTGGGCATTGGTGATGGCATTGGGCCATGGGAAAGTTGGGTCTCTCCAGAGTAAACTTATCCCTCCCCATCTCCCCTCCCACCTGGCAGCCCCACCGCCTGGCACAGGGAATGGGCTCCCCTTTGCAGTCTTTGGCTGCCCCTGGCAAAGGAAAGAATTAATTGTCCTTCAGAATGTGATTCAGAGGGTGCAAGTGAGGAAACAGCCTGGTGCCCTGCCCACTAAAATCTTGGCAACTTAGCTGTGAGAGGGAGGATGAGGTGTTTGCTGCTTCTCTGAGACACTATCTGCCTCTCCTGGGCAGGAGTCTAGCACAATCTGTAAAGGTCTCTTTTTCTCCATGCATCAGAAATAAAGAGTTCTGGGACACAGAAGAGGGTTAGCCTTTATCAACTTGGTTTTTCTTTCAGAACTGTGATTTTGAAACAAATCCAGCTCTCAGACTGAAGGGTCACTCAGTAAGTTTGCCTTTCTGGCTCTTGTAGGTTTTCTTTAGTGTTTATTCTGGCTGCGAGGAAGTGGAAAGAGCATGTCACGTAAATATAAATTAGTTTTTGAAATAGTGAAAACAAGAGAGAACTGTAAACAATGACTATGTGTGACTATATGCATAGACCAATGGCAAACTTTAATTGTCTGTCTGTAACAGGAGGTTAAATTTTTGCAAACATTTTCCACAATGCTGATAAGCCTGGTAGATTTTATCCCCTCATTCACCCTGCCATGTAAAATTGGCAAGGACTTATAGCCACTATAAAATGTCCTAATCTTCTGCCTAATACTTCTAATAGCAAATAATTTCATTCAAAATAAAATGAGGTGTCAAATGAGCATTTTCCATGTTTTGATTGCACATGAATGACAGTATTCTACTTATTGTATTAATTAAGAATATTTTCTTCCAATGTGGTACCTATTTTAATAAAATATGTCAAAAATGTCTTTTTTGGGGGGGGGAGGGTTGTCATCTCAGAAAACAAGTATTCTGTGGCATTTTTCTGATGATATATATTTATTTGAAATTTTATGAAAACTTTTCAAATCTATTCCATGAGATGGGACTTAAACTGTAACTAATGTTTAATTATTAAACTACTTTTTGGAATAGCCCTTTCCTTATAACCTCTATGTCTTCTCTGAGACACTGTGGAATCTAAGTATTAGTGTTTTATCAACCAAACAACCAAAAAAGAAAATAATACCTAGCACAGGCTTGTAAAATTAGCTGTCTTGCCTTATGCCTTGTTATTTTTTTTCTAAACTAATTCTAGCATGAAATGAGAAGTGAATACTGACAGATGCAGAGTCCCACTGCAGTACCCTCTGCATCTGTGGAGCAATGTTTTGTTACCCTTCAGAAAGGGAGAACACTGTGCTGTGGCCACACCACCACTGCCTTCAGGGTTCTCATATTTTCTCTCTTTCACCCAAGTGGTTCTGAGTCCTGCCTGATTACAAGCACAGCACGGTTGCCACTAACAGATAAAACTAAATATATCAGGGACTGTAAAGACAGGAAAGCCAACTAAAAATTCTAGTTGCTAATTGAAAGCAAAACTTTGGTTTTTTGTTTGTTTTTTGCTATACAAACTGTTACAGTATTGTTTCTCAACAAGCTTTTTCATGTAGCACAAAATGTCATCAATGCTGAAAAGAAAAACAAAAATATTTATTATTGGAGTATGTGAGGTAAATTTTTGAGCTGTATAGAACTCATGATACAGAGAAACTGGTAGACGGTCTGAGTATTTAATTATGGTTAAGAGATCTATGTAAGAGGAATTTATCACTTTCAGATTTCCCTCAGTATTGCCATTTATCCCTATATACCCTTACTTCCTGATCTGTCACAAAAGCTGAATAAATGACATGCAGAGAATAATTATATAGCTATCAATAGTAGAATAAATGAAGAAATCTCAGTGCAGTAAAGTTATTAAATTATATAATAAACTAGTATTGTATTAATATCCTGGTTCTGGCCAAGTTTGGGGGAGGGGTCATGGCCTAGACATTGCGATATTCAATATCATTTTATGTCATTGCTGGGGTGGGGAAAAGGGACTCCTGACAAAAAAGGGTGATCCTTTTCTGGTCAGAGGAATGCTTGGAAGGCAGAGGGTCCTTAATGCTTTTTATTGTACCAGGCTTGGTGAGCATTTTGCATGTAAACCAGCCTTAATTTGTATGCTTTTTTTTATTACTATTGTTTCTACTGCTGTTCATTTTCTTATCTCTTTGCCATTTCCAGTAAATTGTTCTTGTCTCAACCTGTGATCTTTGCCTTTTGTGCTTCCAGCTGGGATGGGAGGGAGAAGCAAGTGCTAGTGTAGTTTTGGTGGGAGCACCAAATTATGGAAGACCATTCCTAAACAATGAAAAATATACCTATAAGTATTTTATTGCAAAAAGAATTAGATAAAATACTTTAGAAATTTATAGAATACAAATGAGTATAATCTGAGTCAGTATGCATTGTCTCCTTAGAAGAGACAATTGGAAGGTTATAAATGTATGCAATAAACTTTCATATGATAAGTGTTGGCACATATCTGGTGATTTTACTTCTTATTTATATTCAGACTATCAAGCTCCATGATGCAAACTATGCTAAATAATGAAAAACAACTGCACAAAAATAAATAGAAGTTCTTTGTATTTCCTTTGTACTAAAAAGAAGGATAAACCTACTGTTTCAAAAAGTCGTGAGGTCTCTGTAATATAAAAGCCTTTTTAATATCCATATAATATAGAATTCAAATAGCCTGACAAGCCCTTTTTCTGCTGAAAAGTAGTGTATTGTCTTGGGTTTGATCCTTGAGGTCTCTCCCTGAGGGACCGAACTCAGACCACTCACTGCTCATGTGACTCCCCCTCCAGAAAGGTAAGAGACAGCAGCTTGTCTGATCTGGGTACTTTGGCCCATTTCAAACATGAACAAGATTAATTACAATGGGAGTTATTTACCTGAATGAAGGCACCTGAAATTTTTATGTTTGAACTTTTGGAGTAGTCTTTTTTTGTCAATATGAAGAAATAGATTCAAGTTACAGTAAGAGTCTCAGACTCACCCAGGGATACCTCATTAAGAGACAACTCTCCTATTATGGAGCTGACAACACATCAGAGAATGACAGTTCTGCTTATGAGGCGACCATTCTCATTCTACACAGTCAGGTGGCCTCTGTAACAGCCCAACTGCCCATTGCCATTAATATATTTGAAAAAAGTCTTTTTACAATTTTGGCCAGCTTCAACTCCAATTGAGCCTTGGCTGCACGACCTTTGTCCCTACAGTGGCAAGCAGCATCTCTGCATTCTTCCCATGTCACCTGACTTTGTTTTCACTGAACATACACCTTTCTCTTTTTCCTTTTTCCAAGAGAAGAATCCTGCTCTTCCAAGCTGGCCTTCTGCCTCACCTGTGTGGCTTCTGATATTTCGGAATTGCCTGCTTCTGTGTCCTTGGGAGGTGATGTTTAAGTGGTGACCAGCACTGCTGGACCTCAGCACATGCAAAAACATTTTCCCAGAGGACCTCACTCACTCACTGATTCCCTGAGCAGCCTGAAGCCTGCTGTCCTCATGTCCAGAGATGAGGTTTTGCTGGTGCTCTTCTTCTGGCTAACAGAGATTTTAAACTTGATTGCTTCATGGTCACTGGGGTCAAGATAAACACCAGTCTCCATTTCTCTCATGAAATCCCTCTGTTGATAAGTAGATCAAAGCAGGAATCTTTCCAAGTGAGCTTCCTTAGGACTTGTTCCATAAAGTTATCCAGGTTTCTTAGGAATCTTTTGTCCTGTGTTGCACCAGCTGTATGATGCCCTCAGTTAATTTTTCTGGCAGGTCTACTGTAAGGACAAGGGCAGTTGACTGGGAAGCATCCCTTAATCCCTCAAAGAATCATTCATCAGTGTCATCCTGGCTAGGAGGTCTATTCCCTGACGATAACATCAGCATTATTTTTTTTCCCCCTTGATTCTTTATCTGGAGGCTGTCAACTGTGCCATGGTCAGCTGTGAGCTCCATACAATCTGTGAGCTCCATACATCCCTCTATTACTCAGAATGCCACCTCCCCCTCTCTTCTCCCCTCCCTAACCTCCCGGAGAGCATATAACCATCCATCAGGGCACTCCAGTCACAAGTCATCATCCAACCAGGTTTCATTTATACCACTGATGTCAGATCTCTGGGACTTGACCAAAGCCTCAGGCTCCTCTTGTTCTTTCCTCATGTGGTTAGCATTAATGTAAAAACATTTCAGATGTGGTACTTTATAGCCACTACCTACTGAAATATATTGAGGGATCCTGTTAGCACTTGTTACCTCAAGTTTTGGCACAGTGTCACTTTGTTCATCACTGGTGAGCCTGGTTTTGTCCCTTTCCCCCTTCTGAGCTGGTTTACAGCTTTGTCAAACAGTCCCACTAGCTCCTATGCCAGAAGTCTTCTGAGACATGAGTTGAAGATTTTGACAAGTTATAGGCCTATGTGTCAATTAAATAAATGTTGTCAGTGGTGGAAATAAGAAGCTTTTGGCAGCATGTGGTAAACGTTCTAAATGACTGATGAGTTCATGTTTGTCTCCTTTATACCTTAACTGGGGATGAAGAAACAAAATAATAATTTTCTTTACATCTGCCTGTCTTCATGTTCTCATTATTTCATTTCATTGTTTTATTTTTTGGGAATACGAAATTTTTAAAAAATACAATGCAGCTTTTCATCAATGCCTTTCTCATTCCTACCTTGCCTTTAGGTGTGTCTACAATCTCACTAGTTTTGCTTACATATTGAAATCATTTTATATGTAGTTTTGATGCACTGATGTTGCTCTGAACAGTTGCTGACATTTAGATAGTTCTGTTGCATCCACTGCCAGTTAAATTAGAATTTTTTTCCTAATTCAATGACATTAATTTTAATTATATTTTTATAAAGTTCATCTGTATATTGTTAGCCAAACATGTACCTTCCAGTTTATGAAAAAAAGAAGTAAGTCCATCAGACAAATTACATCTTGTCTGGGATGTTAATAGCTAGATGCCTTTGCCAAAATAGGTGACATTATTGAGCAGGTGATATTCTCCACTGAACCTGATTTAAATTCTATTATCCCTTTACAAAATAGGAATATTTCCCTCTCAACCCCTGCCACCCAGAAAAAAAAAATCACTCTGTAATTAATAAAAAGGGTGGGAGTTAAGCAGGAAATCAGGGCTCCTTATTCTTTCCTTGTGTACAAGAGGGAAAAAAAAGAATATTTGCCTTTATAAGCCATGTGAAGGCTTGTAGTGCCTAGTGATGTGCATAATAATACAGGTTGGGTTCTCTGTGTCTATGTAACAACCTTACATTACGTCTTGATTCCTTTCCTTTTCACCTGAACCTTGTTTTCTGGCTTCTCTACTGAGGAATACCTAAGAAATGGGGCAAACATTAAGTTCTCTCTTCATACTTCTGACCTTTTTATTATTTGTAAATATTCTCAGGACAACTACCTGCCTTTGGACAAAGTTTAGAGTTACTTAAGGACTCCCCTCCCATACTGAATTAATACTTTTTATTTTGTACTCTATCATTACACTGCTTGTGTAAAAGTTAAACCGTATGCTGATTATGCCATTTCCTTCCTGTTGAGGTGATATTGCTTCCTCTCCTTTCGTTAACATTCATTTGAAAACAATGTTGAAAATGTGTACTTATACAAAATAATTAGATATAAAAAAAAGGAAAATTGAAATAAATATTGCTTCTGTTTCTTTGATGATTTACATGTATTGAGAATTTGACTTAAATGTTTAAAAGGAAATCCATTGTGGATTAAAAAAGAGTAAACTTCATTGAAAAGGTTTTTATAATAGCCTTTGTCTCACAATGATGTTTCACTTGAAAGACTCTGATAACCAACACTTTCTTCCAAACCTGTTCTAACCCTTTCTTCAAGCTTACATGGTATTTCAGAAGTTTTGCATGGATTCTGCCTCTGAAAAGGTCAAGAGGGGAAATAGACTATGCAATTGGAGGACGACCTGTCATTACTGACCTTTTCAAGGAAGAAGGGAAGGAAACACTCTATAATGACAGAGCTGTTTCTTTCTTAAAAAATCACATGCCTGGAATCCAGCATCCAGACTGGCCAGGACTCTGGTGTGTACAAGTGTGCATGTTAGGCAGGCAAGAGGGTAATGTTTTGGATCCACACTTCTGCTGATGCATTTTTAAAATTTTAACTGAAATGCTAAATACTAATCCATACATTAAATGTAAATTTAATATATAGTTTATTGGTCTTTTTTTGAAGTTTTTTCATCTTTTCTCATTGCTTAAGATGTTGCAGTCACACAGTATAAGATGAGCGTCTTCAGACTGTTGCCTGTTACAATACATGTTCATATCACAGCCTTTTTCCTCTGTCTTCAGGTTAGCATCTGGACAAAAAAAAAAAAACTGTAAAGAAGAAAAGCAAACAAGCAAAACCTCTGGTTCATATGCTTTTAAGTTATTCAGGCTATAAGAGTGTAAATATACTGTGAATCTCACCAAAGCTTGACAGCAGCCCTTTTTAATTTGATTTGTTAACCATTTTCATATCTAATACAAACAGTGGATATTTTTGCAGTCATGAATGCCCTACTAAGGATACATAACCAAGATATCAGGGTATTTTAGAAAGTTGTATTCCAAGGCAATATGTCTGAGGCTGAAAGAAGCTGAAAGAAAGAGGAGGCAGAAAGGATGAAAAAATTTGAAAGATGTTTCCAAGAAATACATTTGGCCTCATTCAAATCATTGGTTGGTTAAGGCCATGAGGAGGTAGGAGGAGGTATGAAAACAAATGGAAGGGATGAAACATGAGATTAACAGCAAACAAAAGCAAATCACTGAGGTGCTTGTGCAGTCTCTCCCATGCATGGAGGGTGTTACATGTAACCAGAGTTACAATGAACAGGTGTAGAGATATCATAGAGATTTCCTAAAGGAGTTTTGAGACAGCTGGTTGTTCAGTCTGGTAATATTGGCATATATACGCCAGAAAGAATTATGGTGAGTTTGGAAAGAATCAGAAGATAAACAGCTATGCTGCCTATATCCATAAATATGATCTGCAGAAGTGATAAGTATGCTAAGTATATTCTGAGGCCTTCAACTCCTATGGAGTGAAAAACATGAAAACATTCTCTATATTTATTAATATCAGATAAAATGAGGTGATATTTTCTGTTCTTGAACTTGTATTTTGGGAGTTAGTCACTAAGCTCAAGTTACATTCCTAATTTAGTTCTGTTTAAAATATAGCATTCTATCTTCACCTAGTTTTATGATTGATTTAAAAGACCTAGATTAGAATAAAACATTAGTCAAAAATGCATACAGATACTTGATATGAAGTATACACAGAAGTGAACCCAATCATCTCAGCTCTATGGTGCTTTGGTGCCTGTCTGTGCCCATGTGAATTTTTGCATTTTCTGCATGCAGTAATCTCACAATGCCCAGAGGCACTTCATGCTGTACTCATCTCTGTGCATTGCTTAAAGAAGAAAAAACAATGATAGTGTCTATCAGACTTGAATGGGTAAAGGCTGGTGCCCTCTCTGCTCGCAGCAAAGGTTCTCTAAAGGCAATATTCCTATTACAGTGCTGATCTTGCTGAAGCTGATGAGCATCACCCTAAAATGAGACATTGCACAATTTGAAATTGTTGTCGAAAAATGATTTATTCTAATTTCAGTTTCTTTCTGAATTCTGGAGAAACAAAACTAGAGGGAAAAAGGACTTAGTATTTATTCACAGTGATTTAATCTTCAAGACCTCATTAGAAGACCAGAACGGAGGACAAAAATTCTAAGCTGGAATACTTGACACTTCACATTCCTAGTACAATGTTATCAAGGAGGTAACCTTAAACCTACACAATCAGCTAAAGTGTGGGCTGGGAAAGGGATGGTGCTGTGAAAGAGACAACGTAAAACAATCCCTATTTCATAAAATTAAATAAACTTATTAACATAATGTAGAGTAACTTGCTGAGAAGAGTGAGGCTGCCAGGAGCCTCTTGCAGGCCTGTAGCAGCAGGGGTGCCTGAAGGCAGAAGCTGGGCAGAGCAAGGACTGCTGCTGAAGAGCACCTAGTGTGATATACAGGGTGGGGCCTTCTGTGATCACATTCACATTTAGGACTCCATAACATTCCTCCTCTGTGACATTCATGGCAGGATCAAGACCAGGTTTACTAACATTTCTGTGCAAGATTTAATGCCCCGCTGGAGGTTCAACAGGTGCTGCTGTCCATTCAGTATTGCTGGTTCTTAATAATTTAATGTAAGAAGGACTATTTAGACATCTTAAAATATAGATTAATTTGGAGAAAAGATTCCTTCCTGGAAATATTGAAAACAATATTTCAATAAATGCTTAGAATGCAGAAATCATAGAATAAATCAAATGGAAATATTACTATTTTATAAAATCCTATGACTTTTAAGGCAGTTGTAAGCCTCCATATAACTTTTGAATGCATAGAACTTTCAAAATTGTATTGAAACACAAGATGAAATATTGCTTTGAAAAAATTCTCTGATGGAAACCCATATAAAGAACTTTCTGATGAGAGTCCATCTGGAGTTCCATAGCTTAGATACAACTGACTCTAAAAAGCACCAGTAGAATCAATACAGCAACTGGGCTTTTGCCTTTATAAAAACTTTGATTATATTCTTCTATCATTTGGATTTATTTTGCAGAGAGTACTTTGTTCTTGTCAAATTCAGATATGTTATACCAAAAAATATTTTTATTACATAAAAATCCTGTGTGACAGTTGCTGTGCAGCTACTTGGATGTGGCTTGAACATTTTTCTGATATTTGAAAAACAAACTCAGTTACCATACATTGTTTTCCCAAAAAGAGATATGGTGCTCTTATGACTTCATAAATTGAAAGGGACACTGTCTATCTGAGGCATAGCAATAAATGTCAGATGCTGCTATTAAACAAAGGTTGCCCTTTATGGATCTCATAAGATGATGGAGACAGCTACAGGCCATCTGTGAGATGATTATTTTAAAGCAATTTTAATTTTTTTTTCATTAAATTAGTATTCCAACCAGCCTTCTCCGCTTACTCTGTCTTCTGGTTTTTGGGATCTTTAGGGTGTTTAGAATGTCTTATGTAGATTTTGGCCACGCATTTTTTAAATATATCAACTCTGACAGGGGTTCACCCGTCAATTTATTTCATTGCTTGCAATGGCCAAATTCAGAGTTTACTGCTATGATTTTGTATGCAAATCACTTACTAAGCCAAATCTTGGCAAGGTGTGTCTGTTTTTCAGGGCATGAGGTATGACTCTAGAGTTTGTACTACATGGAATGATGTTTAATTAGTGGCACGCCAGTGTTGCATGGTGGGTGGAGGGACTATCTTGTGATATTCTCCTCAGCACATTCCCAAGTTAGAGCAGTATAACAGAAGTGCATTCTAAAACACAATGAATTCTTAAATACATACAGAAGGTGTGTTTGTAATATTATTTACATATTAAGTATGATCAGCCTGGAGAAGATCTGGTTTCTTATAGACCAATTGACATAGGACTGTATAGCACATGAAGATTTAAAGCACAAGAGCCATCTGACATTGTGTATATAAAGTATAAACCATTAAAATCTTGGCATGTGAACAGGACTAGAAGGTTGCCATTTCTGGTGGTGCTATTACCAACATTACTCTTAGTGCTACAGTTAATAGTCAAAGAACTCTGTATAAAACTAATAGGGAATTAAACTGTTAATATATAATAGTGAAGGAGGAATTACTCATGATTTCTATTTTTGTCTTCACAGTGATTCAGATAATCTAAAGAACAATCTGTAAATTGGTTTTTCTTGATTTCTATGTACATTGGGAAATAATTTTTTCCTGTAATATATGTCCTGAAAAAATAAAAAAATGCCATTAGGCATATATATTTTTTTATTAACATTGAGCTGTCCTTGAGGAGCTGTCCTTTATAATACTATTTTAATTTGATGTAATAAAATATTTTAACACAAACTAATTAAATATTTATTTTAATTGTTTCTTCATATCAGATTGCTACAGTTCCTTAAACAGCTGTCTTTTACTGCTCTCAGTGTTGGAGTTATGATATGAGATACAAAATGTCATAAATTGATTCTACCAAGAGAAATTTGTGACTTGTCTCCATTTTAGATTTTTAGCAAGCGCAAAACACAAAACACAAATCACAAATCACAGAATGAAAAATTCATATTAACCTACTGGATTCCTTATTGCAGATAAAATTATTGCAGATAAAGTTTTGAGTTAAGAAACTTTAGTTTCATACTGACAATATAGTCCCAATACTGACAAGTTTATTTCCATAGTGGCAGTTTGTTGTATTAGTTTGTTGCAACTTAGAATTCTGGAATAATTATAGCCTCTGTAATCATATATGTTAGAGATGAAATGGAGCACATTTAGTGTTATTTAGTGTTATTTTGAGATGCATCCTTTATTTTCACCTGTGACATTGCTCACAGGGGTTCTTGGATGAGGGAAGAGAAGAGGATCTGACCCCAGGTTTCAGAAGGCCTGATTTATTATTTTATGATATATATTACATTAAACTATACTAAAAGAATAGAAGAAAAGGTTTCATCAGAAGGCTAGCTAAGAATAGAATAGGAAGGAATGAATAACAAGGGTTTGTGGCTCAGCTCTCTGTCCGAGCCAGCTGGGCTGTGATTGGCCACTAATTACGAACATCCAAGATGGGCCAATCAAAGATCGCCCTGTTGCATTCCACAGCAGCAGACAACCATTGTTTGCATTTTGTTCCTGAGGCCTTTCAGCTTCTCAGGAGGAAAAATCCTAAGGAAAGGATTTTTCATAAAAGATGTCTGCGACATTCACCCTTCGTCTTTGTTTTGCCTTTCTATGTTGTAGACTCTGAGGAGGAAAGTGTACTTGTGATTTTATATGGCACTTAATATCATGAAGATGCTGTATCAGGGTAAGTGACAAATGATAGAATTTGCTGTCAGCGTTCGCCAAGTTGAAGGTTTTAAGATATAAACACGTAAGAAAAAAAGAATTATTATTAAAGGCAAATTTCTTTTACCCTTTTAAGTATAATATCTAAGCCAACATCATGTGCATTTCATTGTTTCAGGTTTTCTGTCTGATTTTTAGCATTCATTTGTTACACACTACATTATGAGAATGTCTGATATTTATGTGACAGGGTTTTATAGTGCCAGGGTAGATTCACTTCTTCATTGCAAATTCTCTAAAACTAAAGTTATATTTGCACTTTGCTACAAATGGTTAAGTATGTGAACAGAGTGACACGAGCAAATGTTCATATCTTTTTCTTCTATGATTAAAAGGTATGGAAAAAATATTTCAAAAAATGACCAACAGTTGGCTGTATCACTCAAATTGTCTAAAGTATAAAAAGAGAAAGCTATGTGTCCCTTACCTTATGATTTCTATTGATAAATATTTATAAAACATTAGACCAATCAAAAGACTTGACATTCAAGTATGTGATTAAGTGTTATGAACACAAATATGTTGTTGACAAAGCCTCATAGTACTGTGTTTTGATCAATTAATGCCAGTAACAGATATCTTTCTGTAGACAAGATTTGAAACAGTAAATAGTTCTTTTGTACTTATCCCATGTAAAATTTGAAATTTTTTGTAAGTACTGAATTGGATAAAGTTCTAGTGCAGATAAAGATTTTGAAAAAGGATTATAAATAGCACCAGAACAGAGATAGGTAAACCAAAAATATTTCTAGTTTAATCCCAGGTGATTGCTGGCTAGCTGTCACCTTGGAAAAGTCTGGGCTACCTCATACCAGATCTGTCACTAAACTTGTAAGAAAATAGGGCACATTGTGTGTCCTATTATTCTGTGTGCTAAATGTGACAACTCACCTCCACAATATTGCTATTAACTATTTCTGAAACACCTTTTTTTTTCCCCCCCTAGTGAAGTCCTTTTTTCATCTCAGGCTACAAATCCCTGTGCATAAATTTTAAGGCTGGGAATATAGCCAGACTTCTGGCAGATCATTCCAATATAGTTCAATATGAAATTGCCATAGCAAATAATACAGCCTCAAGCCTTTAGTTTCCCTAATTGGGCCATATGAGATGATAATGCTCTTTTTGTCAGGGCTTATTATTTTAAAGTGTGAATATAAGGGGAAAGTCATCGGGATTCATTTTGATTTTATTTAATTTGTCTTGAATGTTGTCAGAGAGCACTGAATAATTCAGTTTTAGATCCCTGGGGAACAGACCTTACCATCTACATAAGCAAAAAGTAATTTTTCAGATACTTATGATATTAGGCCTTAAAAACTCTGGGAAAGAAATATGAATATTAAGATGTTCAGAACTTATAAATCTCTGATTTATATAACTAGTGTAATAAATTTTGCCTTCTATTTCTAGGTAGTCACAACTAACTGCCCAAAATAAAAGCTTTTAAGAATTTACCATCTAATTTTAGCTTTAGAATATTTAGATGATAAATAATATTCATTTTTCCTAAACAAATTAATGAAAAAATCTATATTCCATTAATGAATACTATGTGGATATGTAGCAATTTTCTTCTTAACTCTTTAAAATAACAATGCAATAACCTCATATGTCAATTCATTCATTAGACCGTATTGTCTAATAAATACAGACCTACTTTATATTTGCTGTAATCTTTTTGGACACAAAGTTAGAATATGTAAGTGTTTGGATTTCCTAAAATCTGGTTTTTGTAGTGTCTTGCAAATTCTCATCAATGTTGGCAGCATCGTTGGGGCAGGGGAGCTCTGATCAGGTGTGCTTGAGAGGTGTGGGTGCCTCGCTGTGCTCTCCATGCAGCTCCTGCCGATGCGTGACACTCCTCAGGAGCAGCGTACTCAGCAAACTCTGCTGCTGAGTACAAAACAGAGAGTTCATTTCTCACAATCATCTTGAGCTTTAGTAAAGACTAACATGGCTTTGTCAATAATTATAATATTGTCACAAAATTTCACAACAGTACATTTTATTTTGAAATCTGTTGAAACTCTAATGTTGTCCAGCAGTGCCAGCTTGTCTGATCATTCTTTTTATTCCTTCAGTTGTTTTCTTACAAAAAATATTTCTGATATATATGAAAATGAAGTGCTAGGAAATGGTGTAAGGTAATCATTGAGTCATGGACTATGTATCAACTGATCAGAGAATATAGAGAAAAGGCACAGCAGGAATGGAGAGGAATAGTGATAGAATTCTGAAAGAAAGAGCCCTCCTGATCCTACAGGGTAGGAAAATTAATATAATGGAGCTACACTCCAAGATTTGAAAAAACAGCTAAAGCTGAGTGCTGCACAGCCATTTTGTCATTCAGTCCAGGAGAAATAAATCATTACATGCAGCAAAGGAAGCCAGTGAAAAATTCAATGATGAAGAACTTTTCCTGGATTCCATAAAGCAGTTATCACAGCAGATGAGGAGAAGATCACTGTACTGTCATTAAGTGTGAAAAAGGGCTGCCAAAATCCAGAGCTGGTAGTGGCAGCAGATATGCAGCAGAGGTCAAAAATAGAGCTAGATTTCAGGCTAAAGGAGACAAAACTCAAAAGTGACAGGAAACCTGTTATGACGCCTAACATTTCCATCTTTTTAATCAAGCAGGAGTGTTGGTAGTTGAAAGAATGATGTTTCTCCAAGCAATCTTACTCTGTTTGAAAGAGGAATATGTATTGGAACTAGCAGTCACTTGTCATGTAGCTGGGAATGGGTTCTGAGCCAGACAAGTAGTAGCTAAGGAGGTATGAGACCAAGCATTAATGAATTGCTATCAAATAGCAGACGGTCTTATGACATAGTTTCAGACCACAATCTTGGATCTTTATATTTCTCATTCTAAAGAGAAAATATAAATTGACATGCCAAACTACTAATTTTTGTAACAATGAATAAACTGTGAGCAGGAAGGGCTGCAGCATTCCTATTCTTCAAAGGAGATGGATGTGTGCAAATATAGATGTGTTTCAAAATTCACTACATAATAAGGCTATAACAAGTCCTTTAAACATTAGCTGGAGCTCCTGTGACAGTGATAAAATTATATCAGGCTTGAATATAAAATTTAATTCAAATAATTAAGCCTTCCATCCTCCATTAAGCAAGAGAAGAAAAAAATTCCAGAATGAGAACAGGAACAATCGAGCTACAGTCAATGTCTGGAGCTTTTGCAACAGCAGGTGATTTATAGGGGAATTTAAGGATTGTTTGCAAAGAAGGGGGTAAAGGGAGAATTTAAAAACTAGATGCTTTTTTTTAATTTAAAAGAAGAAATCTCTGATCTAAAGGGACATTTAGGAATGTGGTTATTGTGTTATTTAAGTCTTTAAATAAAGTAAGTAATATTTAAAAATATAAATATTAAAAGCAAACTGTTCTTGCATCAAAAAGAACTTCATGGTCCATATAAAGGGATGGATATAGAGCTCTTTTACAGGAGCAGTGAGCACTGCACCTGGCAAAGGTGTCCCAGAAAGCCCTGAGAGAAAGCTCCCCTCAAACTGCTGCCCTCCTAAGCCAGGCTCCCCAGCTCTGGCACTTAGGCTGCCACAAGGACATGAAGAACCAGGAGCAGATGGCTGACATTTTGCTTATATGACAATATCCATCCTGTAACTCCATGTGTGTGGCTGTATCCACTTTCACAAGATGGTAAAATCCCCTGGAGATGTTGTCACTGTTTCTGACTTATGCTGGCTTGTCACTACTGTGGCTAGGCTTTCCTTTTTCCTACTACTGGAAAGATTTGGAGTGCCATGATTTTCTTAAAAAAAAATCAAAAACCAAAAAACTTATCTTATTACTTTTAGTGACAAAACAATTTTATAGGGTTAATACTTTCCATGACATTTTGCACATTTGTTTTCCTGCTCAAGTAAAAATATCCTGAAATGAATATTAACAGGAAAAAACTGGTTAATATTCATTTCAGGAGATAAGGGCTAGATACACTGTCCCTGCCAAATGGGGAAGTTGAAAAGAGAACAATTAATCAAGATATAATAGAGATTGTTTGGGTTTATATTTCACGTGCCTTATTTACATGATACTTAACAGTGGGATTCTACCTGTAGAATATCCCCATAAAGAAGGATATTAATTTTTATTTCAAATTGTAGAAAAAGGTAAAAGCAGTGATGTGATGTTTCTGAAATATGGTTTGAGGGAAGGGAGAGTGAGGGGGTTTTGTCCAACCAGTTGAATTCCAGTCTGTCAGCCTGGGAGCCTTTGGACTGTGGGACTGGCAGTTGTACCACAGATGATGGGCATTCAGAGATGAAAGGAGCATCAGCATTTATGGTGGTTACTTTTCAGGCACTATGAGGATGTGTCATTTACAAGTGTTGTAGAAAATCTTTTTTCATGCTATGAAAATACTGACCATATTTAGGAGGCAGTAGTCAGCCTTTGTTAACCACCATTTTCATACTGACAGGTTGTGACTGTTGAATATTCTACCATCACCTTTAAAACCCCGTGGAGGAGAGGGAATGTGGGTGTAAAAGTGGCAGCTGTTTAGACTAGAGACTTGCAACAGGAGGAAGCTGTATTTTAAAGCACCACCTTTTATATCTCTTGGAACAGTTGTATGTGCAACTATTACAATGATTTAGCATCCATGTAAGCTTTTCCTACAGTCACTGCATAACGCGGTCTCTTTCTGTGAATTATGGACATTAAAAATCAATTTTCTCCTGGGCTAGCTTTTGTTTCCTGCTTGGACATATTCTTGCTGTATTTCCCTGAAAGAGATATGTCTTGACATGAAAACTTTCCAAAGCTTTAGCAGACTGTGAAGAAGACTTTGGTTAAAGACATTAACAAGTTTTTGGAACAAATGTACTAGATTTCTGAAAATTACACAAGAAAAGAATGCTAGAATTCAGCTTCAAAGCAGCTAATATAGAGTATTTTAAAGGGAAATCATGCTTAAGTACAGTAACAGGATTTCTTTCTTGATTGCATAATGGTTTGTTTGAGTAATTAAATATGTTCCTTTTGGGAAGCATACGGGAGGTCAATAGAAGACCGCATTCTTTTGTATATAATCATGCTTATATTTTCTAAGTGTGCCTAAGGGAATAATTTTGTCAGTTATTTATTTTAAATATTCAGTATATGAAAATGCCTGTGTACTTCTGACTTACTAAAAAAGAAGACCAAAACTGTATGTAATGCAAAGTTTGTTTAGTACGTCCCTCTTCTGTTTTTAATGAAATGTGAAATTACCCACTTGCATGATATCAGAATTACCACTAGGACTCTTTTTCTTCGTGTCTGTGCACACCTGGGTGATCATGCATATATATTGGTGCTAAAGAGAACAGTTATGGAAACCTGACTTCCAGGCTTCCACTTGCTTGTTCTACAGAGGTGTATCCCAACCAGTTTTGGTTTCCACATATGACAAGATGTGTCATTGTTTTAAGCTTAACTGGAGATGAAGCCCCTGCAGCTGCTCCCTACCCTCTCTTCCCCTGCTACGCTGGTGGAATGAGGAGGGGAATCAAAACAGAACCTATATGTATATAAGAACAGTTTAATGATTGAAAAATAAAGTAAGATAAAATAGCAATGGTAAATTATAATAATAATGGTATTGAAAAGGGAAAAAACCAGTGATGCTCAATTCAATTTCTCACTACCCACTGACCAGTACCAGACCTTCCCTCCTGATCCAGATCTACTGCCCTTTGTGGGTAATTCCCCCTCAGTTTATATACAGAGCATGACCTTCTATGCTGTGGAATATCCCTTTGATCAGTTCCCTTTGGAACCTTCCCTGTCCCAGCTATGCTCACTCCCAGTTTTCATTCTGTACCTCATCACTGGCAGAGCATGAGACAAGAAAAAGTTTCTTGAATTAGGTTAAACACAACTTAACAAGAAACCAAATCATCAGTGTGTTGTCAATGCCATTCTTACTCTGAATCCAAAACACAGCACTGTAACAGCTCCTGAGAAAAAAATTACTGAGCCTGACAGTTCCAGTGTTCCCATTTTCTTGTCTCCGCACAGGTACTGCCTCAGGATCCTCTGGTTAATGAGGTAATGAAATATATTTTTTCTTTGCATTTCAGCTGTGGTTTGTGGTTGTTCTGGCTTCCTGCATCAACTCACACATCCTTACAAGTTTATATACTTGTTAATCATTTCAGTACTTGCTGAGTAAATAGCACAAACCTCTGAAAGAAAAAGCTTAATTCAATTTTTCTCAAACAAAAGAAGAAATGTTGGAAGTTTTAAAACCTGGGGATAGAGAGATATTTTCTCATCACTGAGTTTCTTGGGCAGAGCAGAGTACAAAACCCATGTTTATTGTGAGTATAAAACTCATTGTTCTTGGGATGTTTCTCAAAATATTTGATATACAAAATTGCAAACTTAAATGTGGGTCAGATAGAAATTTGAATATTATGGAAAGTCAACTACTGCAGCTTGAGATGTGTATTAACTTTATTAACAAAATAAAGAAATTTGAAAAAAATTCTCAGCTTCAAATTTTATTTTTTCAACTACTTCTGGGTCTATCAGTCCATCATGGATTTGAAACAAGATGGAGATATCATACATGCCTTCTATTAGGAAGGAACTTTAAATTTCTTACATGCACATAATGGCTTGGAGTACATTTACAATAGCAACTTTAGGCTTGAGAAAATACTGTAGTACTGCTAGTCTGTAGTGTACGCACTGAAAGTTCTCAGCTTGCTTTTTAAAAACAGTAATGCACATGGCCTATTCTAGCCAATTTAAAGTAATGTGGGTTGGATTTTTATTCATTATTTTTTTTAATTTATTGCTTGCTTTTGCTAAGAGGACAATATTAGGGACAAAACTAATGATACATATTATTCCCTCATAAACTAATGAAAGTATAAAATTATATCAAAGATGGAGAGCTGGCACATAGAACTGGCCTGGGGAAGCTAAACTCGGAAAAGAAACCAGCGGTGATTTTGTAAATGGAAAGGTGGTTTTATGATGGGTTTATAGGAAACACTGACTTAACCAAGGTTATTGTAGCTATCCATCTTCATTACTACCATTGCAGCCTTCCCTTTCTTTATTCAGACATTAAAAAGCTCATACTGAGCCACTCTTCTGATTGTATCAACATCCACATTATTTCAGTTTTTGACTTTATGAAACATATATCCATCCTAAAATGACAGCAAACTGGCCATGGCTGCAGTGTGCTGTTGCATATAGTTTCCTGTGAAGTCTATTGCAATGCCATAAGCTCCTGACCATCCTCACCTGGCTTGGTATTAAAAAGTTTGTGTCCCTTATTGTCATTTCCTAAAAAGGCTCTTCTAATAAAAGCTGCGACTGCAGCCATCCCTTTTCAGTGGTGGGCTCATTCTCTTGCTTCATAAGCAAAAAATGAGAACAAGTTTTCTCTATTCAACTTCGGTGATTTCTCTTTTATTGCAGAGAAAATGGAAAGGAAACAATGCACAAAAAGAGGGAAACAAGACATCATGGGATGCACTTGGCAAAGCACCACTTGTCCCCAGCAGCTGTGTGCAATTGTACTAAAGATGCCATCAGCTTCATAAAAAAAATAATAGACATTTTTCCTTGTTGCCAGCTGAAATTCACTTATGGGGAAAGTAATGGAAAGAAACTGACAATAGCAGTCATTTAGCACAGGGAGCAGATTTGTAGGGGACAGAGTTTTGGCACACAGGACATCTCACCATCAGTTGTCTGGAAAATTGTTGCCAGGTGGTAAAAGGCTTTATCCCAATTGGAGTTTTGTTGGCTTTTTTGGGGTGTAGGTGGGTGGGGGTGTTTTTGTTTTTTGGTAGTTTTGGGTAGGTTTTTCTTTTTTTCCATTAAATCTTATGCTACAGGGTCCTCTTTGGGGTGAGAGAAACTTATGTGTACACCAATTTCTGTTAGAATTTGCATGGGTTTCATAGCCAACATTTCTGTAATTTGATGATTTTTTTGTATGCAAGAGAAGGTAGATTTTCCAGGGCATATATGACAGCTTTGATACGTATGTATTTTGGAAACAGCTCTTTGCAATATGAGAAATTAAAAGCATAAGAAAGTAATGAGGTTCAGTCATTCTTCTTTAATTGCTGTAACTTGTTTCTTGCTCATTAGGTCCATCTAATTGATAAGTAAATTTAGAAGTGAGAATTTAAGAGGACTAGGAATGAACATTCATTTTATTTGAGCAGAATGAGCAAGTCCATTTTGTTTAGCTTTACAGCCAATTGTGCCATTTGAGATGCCACACAGTGATTTCAATGGGAATGCAGGTGCCTAAGATGGATTCATATTTTTTAAGCACTGCTGATTTGGATTTTCTGCAACTCTTGCTCTTTGGAGACAGAAATATAAATGACTTGAACAAAAGAATTCTTAAGGAAATACTTTGTTTATATCAGTTTTGCTCTAGGAAACAATTTCATGTTGTAACCTTAACGTATTGAGTTGTGTGAGGTTTTGAAAGCTTTTTAGACCATAATTACAAAACCATGTTTGGGTAAATTATTTCTGTATTAGATTTGGTCGGGATTCATGAGACTACATAGTGTATTTGCTGCACTAAAAGTTGCTTTTCACTCTAGAAGCATTCATGTGCCAGCTTGACTGGCAATCTGGTCTTTCAGTAGTGAGCTTGAAAGTTGATTCACTATGTCCTAAAGCATAGACAGCATGAAACTGAGTGTTTCATACTCTTCTGAGGAATGTAAATATTATATTAATTCCAGCATATATTGCTCTTGTCTACTGATACCACTTGTTCTCTACCTCTTGTCTATATATTCTTTTTTTTTCTTGTTATCACAGGAATTTAACACTAACAAGAATCATACTCTTTGCTTAGGGAAGCATTAGAAGAATCAGCTGCAGTAACAAAGTACAAGAAATCTCAGAGTCAGAAAATGCCTTTACCTTACTAACAAAAAAAATAATTTAAAAGAAGACTGAGTAAACATTTTTTTCATTGATTAACTGAATTATGATTATGAAATCAGGCTCATATTTCTTCTTAGCTATTTTAGTGAAGAGGGGGGATCCTTAGCCTCTTAAATCTGGAATGGAATGGTTTCTGTGCTGGAATCACACACTTCAGCCACTTTGTGCTGGGGACATACTTTTGCACAGAAAACTCCTCTGTCTTTCTTACCATAAAGAAGTGCCTGCTCAGCTAGAGCAATACAGATCTTCATATATTTCTGTGCTCAGCAAAATCTGCAGAGAAATATATTATTAAGTGCAAAGCTGTTGGGTCTCGACCCTGACCGGAACGTAAATGTTTTGCTAGTGTAAAACACCACCACAACATGAGTTGTACCACTCATGGTACAGCTAGGATTAATTAAATGGGTCATTCATATTCCTTAAGAGGGGAAAATCACCTCCGCATGCAGGGCAGACTGTGAACCTTTACTCACTCTGATGAGTACTTTGTAACATTATTGACTTCTATGAATAATTGCAGAGGTAAACGTTTTAGGGTCCAGCGTTTAAGATGTGTTAATTGCCTTTAGTTTCACTTCTGCCAGCTGGAGGTGAGGTCCCAAATATTATAGAGAGGATGTTATATGATCAGCCCTTACCCTTTTGTAGTTGCTATAACTGCTCCTTTTAAGGACGAGCATATACTGTTTTATTTTACTACAAAATATCCTTGTCATTTAATTATAAAATATATGAAAAAAAAAGGACCAAGTTTATGAAGGAGAATGATATATATACTTGAAGCAATACTTACAATAAGTACAAGTGCTGAACTATAATGCTAGTCAGAATTACAGAATAATGGGTAAATTTACAAACCTTTGACAGCTTTTACATGAAAACCTCTCTCCATAGGTTTATAAGCAACATGCTATGGAAATAATTGTTTTCGATTTCTTTAGGCTTTTTTGATAAATGCAAAAAAGGACTTTAAATTTCCATCCTTGTGACCTAAATACAGAAGGTGCTTTTTTAAAACAGCTTCCAAGATTTTTACTTTAGGTTCTTCTGTGAAGCTTTAAATAAATTAGTTTTTTATTGGATAAAAACTCTAACACTGTTGCCCAAAGTTTGGGATTTTTCCCCAGACATTAATTATCTAAAATGTCTAGATTTGTGCTCTTGATAATGTAAGCAATTATTTCTGGAATTTCAGAGGGATATTTCTAAGGATATGTTCCATAATGTAGGAGCCATAACTATTTTCTTCAGGGACATATTTCCATGATATTATGCCTTGTGGTACAAATGAACCTTTCTGAAAGAATTCCCTTAACTTACTGGTGGAAGTTAGTTGAAAGGTGCCTTGGGTATGAGGTATGTTCCCTTACCAGAGATTTTTGGTGAGAGCTTTGCAGAATAAACTTTCTGAAATTGAGGTGATTCTGGCAAAACATGCAATAATAGAAGTTAAATATTTTTGGGTAGATCCTGCTCAAATCAGATCTCAGACCATGGTGGGGTAGGAAGGAGAAGACATATAGCAGGATCTGGTGTAGCATCATAATGGCCAGGACAGGGTAGTGGACAGCTGTCCTACCTACAGTTTCAAAAATGCAGTAATTTTTAACCAGTGCATTTGCAAAAACAAATTTCTGCACATTTTAATGCCTGTGTGCTGATGCTTTATGCAAATTGGTATCTCCACACTAGACTTTCACAAATGAAATTTTAATCTTATCTCCTATATCGTATTAAGTAGGACTTCCTGTCTCAACCAAATCCTTTGTTTCAGAGAGAAAGTCAGAAAAATTTAGAAAATTTTGATTGCTGAAGTAATCTATTATGATTGAGTAAGTTCTTTAATGTTTAATGAATGATTGCAGAATGGGTACTCGTTCCTGGTCCTCAGAAAAACAGATATTGACCATGGTTTTCTGCCATTTAATTTGATAAGGGTGGTAGAGAAAATTTAATAGTATTAAAATTATACATGTAGAGAATGGTTAAATCATAAAAACATGATGCTGTCCTCTCAAATCACTTCAGTGTACTCTTCAGATACACTTATCCAGAAGTCTTCAGTGTGGCATTAAAATGCCCTCTGAACAGAGAGAGATTTAGCTTTCTCAGGGTGCTCCATTTCTTATCTCATTTGCTGCTCCTGTGTTTGTGCCCATGTGGAATTTGTTCTGGAGATTGTTTACCGAGGTGATTACTTGGCTGCATTCTGGTGATGGTGTTTTGGATTCGTTGACCAATTGGATCCATGTGTGTGTCAGGACTCTTGGGCTGAGAGTCATGGTTTTTCTAGTTAGTTAGTTAGTTAGTGATAATTCTTTTTAGTGTAATATAGTGTAATATACTTTATAGGTTACAGTGTTAGTGGGTTTAGTGTCAGTGTATAGTTTATAGTTTATAGTTTATAGGTTATACATTATAGTTTACTGTTAGTGTAATATAGCATAATATAGTTTAATAAAGTAATTAATTAGACTTCTGATATCATGGAGTTCTGCACATCATTCTTCCTGCCCATCAGGCATCGAATCACCGATAGTTCTGCTTTGCTGTATATAGGATATTATGTTTATTTTCAGTTGAGCATAAAAGGAATTGTGTCAGATGTATAATTGCTGTAAAGGGTTGGTCATCGTCTTTGTTCGTGAGAGAAGAATTGTCACACAAATTAAATAACAACACATATTTCAGAGCAGAGTTACCTCACCTTATGCTACAAGTGCTGTTAGCATTTCATTTAGTACTTTGCCAAGAGCTGCATTTACCATGTTGCCTTGACCTATACTCCCAGATATATCAGATGTTTTTTTTGTGTAATAAAACTAAAATTATCCACAACTAAATTACGTATCTAAAATTATATTTACAAATGTATGTTGTGATTCACAAGTACAGACATACTCATACTACATACATGGTAGTTATCATTTGTCCTCCACATTTCCTCTTTTCCTCCAAATCTAATGGATCCTGTTCCCTGTTAATAAGTAAATTATTGGAATTACAACATTACAAGAAAAAAATATGTTCACAGAATGTTGAATGCACTGTTCTGATGCCATCATAAAACTTATTCCTCACATCTATTAGCTTGTTTTATGAGAGAAGGGCCAATTTTAAAGACTCCCAGACAAAACGTAAATAAATATTACTGGACAACTAATAGTTAATAATTGTGAAAATGCAATGTTATCTCCTCCTTTTGCAGTTACTTAGATGATAGAAATATTTTGAGATGTTCCCATTTTAACTTGAATAAATGAGTAGCCTTAGAGGAAACAGTAAGCCAAAATGTTTCTTTGAAGACTGAACCATACTATAATGAAATATACATGTTAAGTCAAGTAAATTTAAATAAATAAATAAGTAAATAAATAATAACAATAATAAATGACAATAACAATAATAATATTAATAAATAAAGAAATAGTAAACATTTTGCATTCTCTTATCACTAAGATCTTCAATCCTTCTCTTCATTTCCCTGGTTTATCCAGAATTACCTTAGGCAAAGAAAGATGTAATATCATTTATTTTCTCAAGGAAAACATAAAGCTTGACATCATTTATCTCCTTAAGAACTCACACTATTATGCTTCAGTGTTATATGGATACAGTGGGTTTACGTAGTACAGATAATGAGAATATTTTATGATATGTGACCCTCTGACCTGTATTCATAATATTCTCTATAGGAAAGAAAATTTCAGCCTGTTCTCTCTTCCAGAGAGTTTCTATCTGGACAGAAATTATGGTATGGCCCATTGTCCAGTGCATGAAGAATAATGATTTTGGGATAAGCACACAGAAGTCTTGCGATGCTTGACTGAAATGTGCTTTTCTGCAAAATGTACCTGTGGGGTGCCTTGGAGGAGGTATTTCATTGAAAGGGGAATTCACAAAAAACTGCAGCCTGAAGAGAAATCCATAAATGCTGGTCAATGGGAGGTGAAAGAAGGAATTTGCTGAAGACAGTATATTCCAGTAGGTGGGATGGTATAAAATTTGTGTTTTTCTATGTACTTCTGTGAATAAGCTACTTAATGTTATAGTTAGGGATTAGAGAATTGAATCTCTTGCAGAGATGTGTGGTGGGATATGACTATCTTAATGGCAACCCACAACTTTGCCGTCAAGATATGCATCCAGAGAAGCAGGAGTTCACTTCAAGTTTTGCTCCATGAATAATGTCTACATGATCTAACAGTGAGTTGTAGATTGAAACTACAGGAGGTCTTGGCTTACCAAAATTTTATCCTACTCCCTTTCTAATATTCAGAAAAACACTGGAGATATTTAAGTTTGCTATTAAAAAATGAAAGACAGCTTCATAAGAAGTTTATATGTATTTTCTATTTTTGGATGCTGAAGAAAACACAAGAATCAGTTTAAAGTGCTTTCTACATTGTAAGAAAGACACAGAAGCTGTAATGGCAGATGCAAACACCAAAGAGAAAAGAATCCTAATGATATTGTAGAGATGCCTGAGAGGAATCTTTGCTCTAAAGGGAGAGTGATAGCAGAGAGATACAATGAACTACTACATGAAATGATACAGAGATGGAAAAGGATGTAAGGCAGCGAAATGTTAAAATGAAGAAATAGGAAAAAGAATAAAGAAATAGGTATACAATAGTTTAACACTGATATTTACAAATTCCATTTTGTTCCATAAAAAAAAAAAGTAGGGAAATAAATTTAAAAAGTGCACATCAGACTCAGGAGAACAACTGACTACAAGCTGAATCTTTAAAGGAAGGAAGGGAAGGAATGAGGGAACTAACTATAGTTACTTAATTGCAGGTAGATGTTTGAGTCCTAGATTAATGAAATTGAATAATATACTGCCCTCAGCATATCAGCAAAATGATATCACAGTAATATTTCTGGATGTCTGAAAGAAAATACTTGCAATGTGAGTGAAGGATTCACACATAAATCCCTGATATGATTAAAGACCATTTCTGGACCAAAAAGGATCTTTTGTTTTAGGGACAATGCAAGTGAAAAGAAACCATGAATGTAATATCTAATGCATAACATAAATGAGTATGTAGATAATTTGGTAGACAAGCATTGCTCTTAGGGAGTTTATACACTAAAACACACACATTAATGTAGTAGTATAGTAAAGGAAAGCTAACATTGGATTAAATAATATTAATTATTATTCTAATGTTGAAAAAATAGCTGTAGTCCAGGTGCATAGCTCCCATATACAGACTTTTTTGTGATAGCAAAAGCTATGTGTGGAGCAGACATTCAATAAAAAGTAGAAATTTGAAAAATGACAGAAATTAATCAGTGAGGTGCAGAATAAGAAGGGAGAGTGTTGCTGAAGTTCCAAGGGTGAGGATAAGTGTTCTTTCTCCTTTATCACTTTACCTGTGTAGTTGCTAGTTGCTATTGGGGATACTGGACAAATTAAAGAACAATTCAACAATGGTCAACATGATAAAACAGAAATGGAGACCATGAGTGAGTTTTCTAAAGGAGAAAGACTCAATTTTTTACACATAAATTGAGTAAACAGTTTCACTGTAAAAAGATGTTTGAAACTGTTGCTAAAAAAAAGTCTCCTCAGTTGGACAGCAGGGGTTGACATTTATGGAAGAAAGACCTCAGGCCAAAAATTGCTTTTCTGTTGTCCTGCAAAAGCGCATTCAAAGTTGCTGAATTGTAAATAATAGTTCCTTCCTCCTTTTTGAAAGAAATATTTGGTACTTCGACAAATTATTAATATAATATGAGGCACAATGTGGGTTTCCACTGGAAAGCAATGTGGGCTCTTTTGCAAAGCAACAGGAACTAATAAAAAGCACACAAGAGGATTTCTTCAAACAGAACTAGTAATTAGACAATAATCAGGTACATATTTCAGGTTTTTATTCGCAGTTGTGACCTTTGATCCCAAGATAGGTTCATAACACATCTTGCTTTTCTGCTTTAAAGCTATCATAAAGCTTTTTGGGTCATTCAAAAATGAGAAAGATAGGGACAAAGGGGATTAGCATAAACACCTGTGTGTCTGGCTTCACTCCCATTTCAATTAACTTGTTCTTTTATTTTAAATAAAACCAAGAAAATTAAAATTAAGTAAACAACCAGAAAATTAATCCAGGAATATGTTGGCATCCCAGTAGCTGTCTGATTCTCTGGAAGAGCAGGAGATGCATTTTCAGCCCACTGCTCCAAACAGGGTCAATCCCAAAGATTTGAAGCGACCTCATCTCTTACCCGTGTGAGTACTCGGCTATAAAAGAGCTTTCTTTCTTGGAGCATAGTTAAAAAGGAGCTGGGGAAAGCACAGCTCTGCAGATGTGGGGTCATACAGGCAAGAGAGCTGATGACTGCCTTTGATTTCAGAGCCAAAATCCCTTTGATGACGCTGATCTTTTCTTCATAAGTGTTTTCCTCTTTTTCCCATCTCCCCTATGGTCTGACAGGCTGACGCTATGGCAGCATTACTGACCTAACCTTGCAGCTGCAGGACAGATAGCTGCTTCTGGTGGCCATTGCTAAACACTTAGGCAGACTGAGCCCTATCTCCTCACGAGCTAAAGCAGCTCTTCAGTGGATAGGTTCCTCATATTCCTCTTATTCCTATCAGTTTGGTGCCTGTGATGTCTCCCTATGGAATTCATTATGTTAGTTATCAATATAGGTGAATAAACATGCAAGTTTACTATTCTTCATTTTACCTTACCAGAAGCTGACAATCATCTTTAAAATTAGATGAGTGTCTTGTAGAAAGTTTAATTTGAAATGTCATGGGAATACAGGAAGGTTGTGTATCACTGAGAGCTTGTTACGCTGAAAGTTTCACAGGAAGTGGTAAAGGCAACAAACAAAGCAGTGAAACAGACTGGATTCATGAGTACAAAAGCTGATGGTTTGCCCTCTCTCCGTACACTAATGGAAAAAACAAAAAATTATTTTTAAGATTTTTTCTCAAATGATTGACTCTTTTTTACAGCATGAATATATATTACCTCAAATATAACCTATAACCTTTACATGACCTTCATCCTGGAAGTAGCTATGAAGATGTAATTTCTGCTTTAAAAAATTTGACAGGATTTGTCAATCATTGATGTATTGGTACTTGAGTACCAATAGGTACTTGAAAACACTACAATAGTGCATATTGTCCCAACTCAGATTTTTTTTTTTTTGCATTCTTGTGCATGTTGTCCAGTGCAAAATAAATGATCCTGTGATAGGGATTTTGACTCTCCCTTTGAAAGGATGTCTTCTGCTTAATAGTCTGGACATTTTGGTATTTTTTATGGTATTTAGCCCAGATTTTCTGCACTCAGTTTCATTTGGAAAGTCTAGGATAACTCAGGGGTACTAATATTTCTAAGACTACCAATCTTAGAAATCCTATGATTTTAGAAATCCTCCAAATTAACATCCAGTAGATAAGAGGAAAGGCAGAGGAAGAGTAAGGAAAATATTTATGATCATCAGTTATCTGCAGTCTCAGAGAATTAATGATGACAGATTCCTTTGAAACACTGCTGAGAAGAAGCACTAGTTCCTTTTTTGCCATATTTTGGCTGCAACCCTCTGGATCAGCAAATATGATCTGAGATTGCAAATTCTACTTAATGCCTTTACAGAAAAGCATGGGGCATAAGCCAGGAAATAAAATGTAATACTGTAGGGATTAAAAGATCTAAGGATGAGAATACATTTACTTTCACAAGAGTATTAATATTCTGGAACATAGTGAGAGATCTATGCACTTCGAATAAAATCCTGATCTAAGGAAAAGATATAGCATACTTTAAGGTAGGTTCTTGAAGCCTCTTTTTTCTTAAGATAGTCCTTTTAATCTGTTTTCTTTTTGTTCATTGGTGCTAGGATTTTCAGACGTGAAGTCAAGAACCTGGAAGAGTCTTGTCATGCTGTCAGGCCTCAATAAATAGGTGTGAAAATATGAGGGTAATTTTACTTAAAATTGTGGCAAATTTATTTAAAGTGCCTAAATATTTTTTGCAGTTGTCTTCATGATAGAAATAGTATGAAAATTTGTCTATATAAAGATAGTTTATGAACTATATATATTATATAATAGAACTTAGTTTGTATTCCCTTTTTGGGTAATAAGTCTTGTTCAGGATAGGCAAGTCATAATATATATATCCATATATATTAATGCTTATAATTATATATATGTGCCTGAGAAATGCACTTTAAATTGGTACATGATCCCATTCTAGTTTGAATTTTTTCATGATGATTTTTTTTTCCTTGGTGTTTCACAGTAATATTACCTTTGTTCATTTCATGCCAGGTGCTCATGATAGAAGCAAGTAGTGAAGTTCAGATCCTCCTGGGGATATTTCTGGAAGAATTGAACTGTGGCTTTTACTTTCAACTATGATGCAATTTCTATTCCAGGGAAATTAAAATTACTCACTTCTACAGTGCTCACCAGTACTCAGTATTCAGTCACAGAAGAACTTAAATAGAAAAGGAGAAGGGAAAAAATCCAGATACGTACCTAAACCACTAATCTTAAGTATGCTTGCAATTTTGTGGTACAGTTAGATGCTACTAGAATGGAGCCTGTCTACGGCTTATAGGAAAGCACTGCTCTAAAGCAGTTAGTATGCAATTTTCCTCACATAGCTCTGACAGTAAATTCAGACCAAATTTCCTGCATTCTCAACTGGAAGACTTGGGACCAACTTTAAGTAAAGACTGGCAGTCATCTTTAGGTGTTTCGTAACTCAGACAAGTGGAAAATGCTCAAATACTATTTTAAATTTCCTGGTTGAAGCACCATGTCTTCCAGTGCATCATGTCAAGTCATTTTGTAGCACATTGTCTAAGAGAATGTGACGGATGCTATGCCTCAGAAACAGAAGTAATTGACAGTGCCTAATCCAATTCATGAAAACATGACCTTCAGAAGATGTACTTTGAGATATATGACATGCAATATCTTCATATACCCTTTCCTTTAATTTCTCTTGACCTGATGGCAGACTTTTCTCAGGGGCTTGTCCCTCATGACAATGTATTTGATGTCATTCCTTTACAGAAATATCTTTAAATTTCCACAGTCTTTGAATCAGGATTTTATTATTTTTTGATGTTGCAATAACTTGAACAATTTATCTTGAGTATTTAAAAAATTTGGAAGTTGAATTCTTAATTTTTTCTTTGGAACTATAAAAGTTTAGATGTGATAAACTGGGGCCATATAATCATTAAGATATGAATGTACTCTGCATACAGTCTTCTTTCATGCATACTTGTAAGCTGTTATATCTTTAAAGAGTTCTTTAAAAATCTCAATGAGTGTGGTAAATCAATTCATAAAATGTAAAAGCTTTCTAATGATTTGGCTTCAAAGGGAAACTAAATGAAAAAGTCTTGGTTAATATATTTGATTCCACTGTATTGTGCTTATCTATTATACTCTCAATATTTTGTAATCTTGAAAATATAAATTAACCCATGTGTTGTCCCTTAATATAAAATTGTCAATAGCTATATTATTCATAAAATGAAATAGTAAGCACACATAATTCATTCATTCTGTGTCCTTTAGTTTAGTCTTTGATTGAAGCTGGTCAATGCAACTTATTAGTCACAAAAAGTTCAGTTATTCAGGATTTTATAATTATTAATAATAAAATTTAAAATTATAGAAAAAATCCATTAAATAATGACAAAAGATACTAAGATATGTTTTGGACTTTAGTATAAGATTTTTAATCTGAACATCAGATAGTGTCAAGAAACTGATAGCTTTCTATGGTGGCAGCATGTTATTTTGACAGTTGCACTGAAATATCACATTCAAGCACCAAGTGGACTGTAGTGGCTTTGTTGAGCTTCCTGCGGGAGAATTATTTTGCTGTATTGCTATAATCTGCTATTGCACATTAGTTAGAAATAAGTCTTATGAAACATCACCCTGAAGGTCAAAAATAATTCTGTTATTTATTTAAAACAAGTGTTTGAAGGGAGGAAAAGAGGTTTGCAAGCATACAGCTCTGTCTCCTGCAAATCCCATGGGGATTCTCAACTGCTGACTCGTTATCTTAACATGTAACATAATAACCAATTACTGTCAATGTGACCAGACCCATCAGGCTCCTATTGCATTAACCTTATGAACTGGTTCAAGAGAAATGTAATCAATCCATTGCTAAATTAATTACTAATTTTAAAGTTATCATTAAATAATATGATTCCAAAATTGGCATAAATCATGTGGTTAAGTATCGAATTAGGTCTCAAGAAAGGAAAAAGAGTAGCAAATCCTATTCAAAGGATTTCATTATATTCATTTGCTCAGAGCACTGAGAGGTCATAATTTTAACCTCGTATGGGTCCAAACCATATGAAAATTATTCATGTCACCAAAGGCCAGCAATAATTCCTTTAATTCCATGGCATATTAATGACCAACAACGAATGGGCCCCTTAAGTGTTCCATTTATTGTCTTAAATATGAAAATGTTTTAGAGATTAGAGGGGAAATTGTTTGAATTAATTAACTGAACTGATGCTCAAGGGAACTGGTACAAGATTTTCAGACAAAGGCTGAGAATTTACAATAATGACATTTCTTTCATGGCTATAAAATATAGTACCAGAGGGACTTTGAGGCACTCTTAACATTTTAGCTGATGTCTGTTGAGGGTTTGAGATTTCTCTGAAAGCATCAATTATGGCATGAAAGACATCACATGAAAATAGCTGTGAGGCCCACAAATTTCACCATTGAAGTGGGATCGGATGACCAACGCAATGAAAATTCAGAATGTAAATGGAAACTATTAAAGTAATAGGATCATTTATTTAAAAAAAAATTGTTTTTTTCAGGAAAGGTAATGTGCAAAAGACAAGAAACACTACTGGCTTCAAAAGGAAAGCTACAGAGTTTTGTTCTTAAGTTACTCCTGAGTGAATGTACTCTCCCAAAAGCAATGGGGAGACAGCCACCATCCAAGTTTGTGACAGCTCTGTGTGAACTTACAGCTCTTGATTGCTGCCTGCTATCTCTTCTTGGTTGTTCATGGATCAGGGATCACCAAATATCCTGAACTGTGCCCTGATTCTGTGGTGTGAACAAACGAAAATTTACGTCAACTTAAGTTCAGTATTGGCTGGCCTACAAAGGGTGGTCTTTCAGCTGATATTTACAAAGGATAAGGGCTTCAGTACTCATGTGATCACATATGTAGCAGCGTGATACTTTTAAAAATGGAGTTTGCTGTGATAATTTAGGAAAGGAAAAAAAAAGAAACTTGAATGCCCTCTTCTGCTCTTCATATATTTTTTTGCTCCTTTGCACACATTTTCTTTTTAGTTTTTCTGTATTCCACATAGGAATTTCTTAGGCTGTCAGTTTGATCCATCCCACTATTAACAAGGACATTTCCTCTTCTATGACAGCACTGGCCAATGAGGCCTGCAGAGTCTCGCTAATATTTATTGGCTCTAGCTCCTGAAGGTGGGCCATGCTTGGTTTCCCATGTCTGCTGAAAGTCCAGTCTCTTCTGAATTTAAAAGAAAGACAGTTAAAACCCAAATAAAGCTTTAAAGTAAATTTATCCTGTCTGTGTTAACAGAGCAGCTGAGAAAGCATGTGACATCAGCATACAATTTCTACTGCAGAAGTCAATACATTGCAAATGGATTTTTCATTACTAGGTTTCTTATGACTAGTATAATAACCCAGGGAGCTATGTAGTTTACACTGAAAAATTAATAACACTAAGGACTAGGCACATAATAAAAATAAATGGAAATACCTCATCACTGTAAATACCAGAAATTCACCAGTATGATGTGGGAACAGAGAAGCATCCCAAATTTTGGTCATACCATATAGTATCTAATTTATAGAAGAGGCATTATATCAGACATCTGCTCCTATTATCCTACAGATTTTAGGTTTTCACACTTTTTTTCTCTGTGTTTCAGAAAACTGAAATATAAATTATTCAGTTTAGAGTTGCTTGCATATTCAAAGCCATTGGCTGTGAATACTTACGAATATGATGGCTGCATGCATTCACAGACTAAATGGTGAGGAATACAGCTGATCACATATGCACAGTGCTTATGCCATAGTGAGTTTAAACTGGGAATATGTTTGGATCAGATTATTAAATATATTTGTAAGATACAATTTGATATATCAAAATGCTTTTTTGCAAGAGAGAATCCAGAACTGAGCAGAAGAGACCATCATCTGTAACAATTAACCCTTTCATAGTAAATAGTGGAGTCCACCAGTAAAGCAGTTAAATAAATAAATAAATAATATAATATTATTATTACACAAATGCATCAATATGAATATTAAACATTTACACACATTAAATACTTTTGTGCATTAACAATTTCATTATTCTCTTACTTCAGTCTTTATGAAAAATTGCTGATAGATATCCATAACAATGAGGGATGCACATTGTAACCTCCCAGGTAGATTATACTCCAATGAAACACTGAGGAAACAGCTCTTTTTACTCCATGAACTTTTTATTTTCATCAAGATTGCTTTGGTCTCATTTTTCAGTCCTATGGTCCCTGAAAATTTGAATATCTATGCAGAAAATCTTGAAATTCCCTATGATTATCACTCAGGTATTACCCCTGAAATTTGGCCTTCATTTAATTTGACAATATTTTTGCCAACTTGGTTAAAACATAATCATACAGGAGTCAGATTTGACATAAAAATAAGTTACCAGACTTGGTTTTGAAATATTCTTTGCAAAAAGATTTTTCAGACTTTGCTTTTTTATCTAATTTTATTTTCTATAAACATTTTTTAACTGTTAGCTAGGACAGTGATTTTTTAATTTCTTTTTGAGGGTAAAAATATTGATCATTTCACCTCAGCCACAGTGAAATTTTAGAATTTCAATCAAATTGCTTTGAAACAAAAGTAAGCATTTAACAGACTACACTAAAATTATCCTCAGCTGAATGTATCTCAGGTTTCTTTGCTTTCACTAACATGAAGTAGTAATTTCAATAGCTTGCATGATAGAATTTACAATTGGGAAGATCCCATTCTTATCAAATGTTAACAGATTTTTGAGGCTCTGATGGGTTGACCTAGGCTGCATGCCAGGTGTCCACCAAGACATTCTCTCACTTCCCTCAGCAGGATTCAGGGTGGGGTGAGAGAAAATAAGGCGAAAAACCCCTTGTAGACCTGCATAAAGGCAGCTTACAAAAGCAAAAGTGAAGGTCACGTGAGGCAAGCAAAGGGGAAAAAGTCCAAATATTTATTCTATGCTCCCCATCACCAAGTGATGTGCGGCCACTTGCTGGGAAGTTGGACTTTACCACAAGTGGTTGCTCCAGAAGGTAAATGCTGTAAATTATGAATTCAGTCCCCCTTTCCTCCTCTTTTCTCTGACCTTTCATATCTGAGCAGGCATCACATGGTATGGAGCATCCCTTTGGTCAGTGTGGGTTGGCTATCCTGGTTATGTCCTCTCCCAGGATTTTGTCACTCTGCTCCAACTGGTGATGGGGAGCCCTGGAGAGGCAGGGCTGACACCGTGCCAGCGCTGCCCAGCTGCAGCCAGAGCACTGGGGTGCTATCAGCACCTTTCCAGCCACCCATGCAAAGCACTGAGAGGCAGACCCAGCACAAAGAGCAGCTTGAAAATCATAATATGAAAGTTTGAAAAAGGTATGAGTAGGGTAGCTTTAATTTATTCTGAAATAAGAGCATCTGCCCTACTCTGTCCCCTTAAAGGGTCAAATATTATTTTCATGTTACACCGGCATGAATGTAGAATGTCACAGGTAAATTTGGCAAGGTTTGTTTTTGTATACACAAGGTAGGCCATAACAGGTTATCATGTAGACTACTGTAGACTTGTTGATAAAATATGGAAAGGCAGTATTCAAATTTCTCGGTTTAAATCTGTCTTCAAGACTCTTGTAACAGTGCAGTATCACAGTAACACAGTTTAGACTGAAAACACGTTTTGATTGTTGGTAGGGTTGATTGAATGCATTTAAATTTCCAAGATACTGATGTAATGCCTGGAAGCAAGCTATTAATGCAGTGACTCATGTTTTGATCTAGTTATGTTCATCCAGTTTCCAGCATATGTGACATGCATCATACTTAATAGTGAGAGAGAAAAAAAAAAGAAAAAAATTATAAATTCTATGACTCTGAGATCTTATTACATAAAACAAATGCACACCCTGTGCAGGAAAACTAAGGCCTAGAAATATATGTAAGAGTTGACAAATAAAACCCACCAAAATCCATAAAAACAAAAACAAACCAAAAAAACTCAAAACACCAAGCTTAAATGACTATACATTTCTTACCTAGCCACTGAAGGATTTGAGTTTCTTGTCATCTGCACCAAACTTCAATAGACAGGGATTCATAACTGAAAGCTAGACCTGTGAATGCTGTTGTCCAAGGACCTGTGTGGCAGCTTCATCCCAACCTACTAAAATTTGCTTTATAAGAAGTGGCAAAATATTTCATCATATTAAGCCTAAGACAAGCTTTCTTACTTTTCCAACGTTAAGTTTCTAATATTAATTTCCCTTGAATTATTGCAATGTGGTCTTCATCCCCTACCTGTATAGAATGAATGAATCCATTTAAGAAGCATCAATTTCTGAACAAAATAATGTGGACACAGCAATTGGGTTTTTTTCCCAAATGCAGCATAACCTAAGCTTCATGGACAGAAAAACCGTTTCTGTCAGCAAATTTCCATATGTGTTTGTGTACATACATACAGATGCACATATATGTAGTCAGCGAAAATGCCACATACTTTCTTCAGTTTTTATATGTTTTGATGTACATAAACTGTTTCCAACCTGGGGAGACTGATCTGGGAAAATAAAATAGAAAATTTCATGTGGCTGATATTTTTTCCATGTAATAACATTACCCATTTCAGGAACTCAAGATATGAAGGCTCTGGAACCACATTTGTCTAGGATTTACATTACCAAAATGGTAAAATACAGAAAAAAAGGTTGTTTATAGTGGAAACAATAAAAAAGAAAGCAAATAATTTACAGAAGTTCCTCCTCACAGCATTATTTGCAGACTTGAGAAGTAAAAGATAAATCATATTGCTCTTCTCAAACTGAAATATAAGGTGAAAGTATTAGTCAAATTTTTGCACAACCACTTTCAGTGTAAAATCACAGTTTTATCCAAATAGTAATCCACAAGAGACATGAAAATACCGTGTCTGGGTCTTGAAAGTGCTAACTATTTGTTCTGGATTTACCTAATATAAAATACTCAAATAAATTAGCTTGACAGTAATGCATACAGGGATCTTCTTTGGTTATGGTACTTAAGCTATTAAAGTACTCCACTGGAAATTTAATATATTTCAAAATCCATATTTTAATTTTTTACATGTAAATCAGTACATAATGAGCAGCTGCTCAATATTGCATATACTGGTTTTCTTTTATAATAAGTTAGATTGCATACTACATATCACCTTTGAAGTTAAAGAAATGTAATTAGAAGTGATGGAAATACATTTTCTCCATTTAATATACCTATTTTTTAAAAATTCTATTTATAGAAGACCATGTTAAAGATAAATTTTAATGTGTCTTCTGTGTAGATTTTCAATGCTCTTCTTTCCTTAAATAATCATCTATTAAGTTTTATGTGTTGCAGCGGAAATTGCACAGATCCACTCTGAGAATTGTTAGCTTGTTTTTTAATCCTGTATCTTTCCAATAGACAGGAATAGTGCTGGGTTTTTTCTTGGCTAATCCAATTACATCCTGGCAAATTTACAGAAGATAAAGGGTCAAGTTATTATTTAAAATGCTTTATAGTGTGACTTTCAGGAAACAGTTTTAGTCCTTGTTACAGCAGAGAAGTTAAAATGATCCTTGCTGGAATGCAGCTTTGAATGTCACCTAAAAGCTGAAAACTGCTGTTAAGGTTTCACCTTCAGTTAATTTTTCATTTAAAGTGCAGCACTCACACAAGTCTATGTTTCTTAGTAGATGCCATTTTCTGGAAGTAAAATAAGGAAAGCAGACATCACTAATACGTGAAAATGGAATCTAATGGAAATCGAACCATCCCACAAAATCCATTTGGTGCTTATTTATAGAGCTTGCTATGAGGTTATTGACACTTAGGAAAATAGGGTTTTCTCACTGCCCTCAAATGTAAACTGAATGAGTATTTGTCAGTCCAACCACATATCTCTAGTTGCAACTGTATTTTGAACATGCTAAATAAGGGCTCATAATTTATTATAACACCTTATGTCTCCTGAAAGTCTGGTTGGTACTTGGGAAAAAGCAGGCTCGGTGTTTGTTTTCTTATTTGCCTGATTTGGGCTTGATGAGTATGAAAATCTGCCAAGTGCAAGTCACTTGCCAGGATCTTGGGGCATTCCCTACTTACCAAGCTGAAGCTGGCATTTATTTTGTGAATTAATAAACAGCTGACCAGATGGCTAGTAGTCAAAAAAGACCACTGTCCTAATACTTGGAAAAATAACTCACATCCACTTAAACCAGGATTGTTTTATTCTCTGTTAATTCTGTGTGTATTTCAAGATTTTTCAATTAATGGAAAATGTACTTCTTAGTGCGAATGAATAGTGAAATTCTGGTTCAACTTCTGTGATAGCATCTCTGTCACTGACTTGAGTGGACTTGGGGTTTTCCATACAATTTTATAAAGAATATCTCCAACTTCTTTGTCTGAGAACAATCCTGTCTGGCTGCTGGAGCCCAGCCCACTGCTCTGTGAACTGGGGCTTTCTGACCAGGCTAAGGCATGGCACATTCTTGTTTGTAGGTCCAACCAGAAACGCACATGAGCAGCAATCTCAGAGACGTACACAAGTGTAGCTGAGAAGAGGTAAAGGAAGCAGCATTTTTTACTGTAGAGGTAAGAAGTGAAGCACTGAAAGGTTTTGGTACTTGTCCTGCATATTTCACATCCCCAGGGCCTTCAGCAGCTGTCAAGGCATAGAAGATTTAGTGTGCTTGCTCCAGCAAAAAACCTCAGATCTTCAATAAGGTATTCAAGTGACCTAACTATACCATGCATCCCTCCTCTCACGAGATTATCTTGATTATGCATTTGCACTTCTCACCTTTAGTTTGCTAATAGTCCTCATCTTTATTTTTCATCTTACAAAATACTGCCATTATTCTTGATGTCTTTCAGATATTAGCCTAGTTACTAAATTACAACTGTATGTCTCAGTGATCTCCAAAAACAAGTTTCACTTAGAAATAATATAGATTTTTTAACACTATTTTATTCTGCTGATGTTAGAGCTTTAGAGTGTTTAATACATGAAGTATTAACTACCTTTTTATCCTGAGAAGTCTGAGTTTGATTACATCATTTTAATAACCAATGATCCCTTTATTTCAGACTCTTTCTTTCAAATTCCTATTTCTAGGGAAGAAAAAGGGTGGAAATTTTCTCCCTGGGTTTTAGGCCAAATAAACCTACTTCCATGTTATTAATATAGGTCATTATATTTGACCTGTTTTGAGACATCTATTCTTGATAATGCTTTTATATTTGAGATCTGTGGTACTGCCTACTCCTGCATCCTGCTTTGTCCTGTTGTAAATCTTCTTTTGGGGTCCAGGTAGGGTTTTGTGCTCAGCATTAAAATGACTAGGCTCACTCAAAATCATTTTCTCTGTAAAAAAATAGCATTTGTTTTTTGTTTGTTTGATTTTTATCCTCGACAGTGCTTGAAAGTCAGCGATTCACAACCTATGTGTTACCCTTCCACAGCAGACTCTTACGTTTCAGAATTATAGCTTCAATTCAGAGTTAGAGTGTTTCCTTGCTGTGGCAAGTTGGATGATTCAGGATGTCCAATGGAAAATTATAGCCATTCATCAACTAAGGCTAGGGAGTCACCTTATATTATAAAACCTTCAGTTTCTGGATGATTGTAAAATACAGCAGACAGAAATATTCCTATTGTACTCCTAAGGGACTTTTTGATTCACAGGAAAGAGAAACAGGGATACTGATTTCTTTCTTTCTTTCTTTCTTTCTTTCTTTCTTTCTTTCTTTCTTTCTTTCTTTCTTTCTTTCTTTCTTTCTTTCTTTCTTTCTTTCTTTCTTTCTTTCTTTCTTTCTTTCTTTCTTTCTTTCTTTCTTTCTTTCTTTCTTTCTTTCTTTCTTTCTTTCTTTCTTTCTTTCTTTCTTTCTTTCTTTCTTTCTTTCCTCTCCTTTTTCTTTCAGTTCTTTTTTATTTTCTCCTTTCTCTTTTTTTTTCACTTGAAACCACAATCCTCCAGGATACTTTAAACAAGAATGGGTTGAACATATTCCAGATTATAGTCTGTGCTTATTGAGTGCCTGCTTTAATTTCTGAAGAATTTGATAGCTCCATTGTATGTAGGCTTCCAAATGTGTAGAAAGAGTAGGAGCTGGACTGTCTGTTGGTTGCTGTGGACAGAGATGGAAAAGACAGTTGGCTTTAGGCTGTTTCCTAATGAAAGGATGAAAAACACTGGAAACAGGGCTTTTTTGACACAACTCTCTGGGTCACTACAGGACAATAGGAGAGATTTTATACCAATTGCAATAAAACATATGGTTCACCAATCATCCTACACAATGTGAGATGATTGTTGTTATCTTTGCTAACTCTTCATGCGTTTAATCTATTTCTTTGTATTCATGGGGAAGATCATGCAGAAAAGTGTGAAAGTAGAATTTCATGAACTGAGTCTAAGAAGCAGATACTTTTAGCTTTTGTCAGTCTGTTAGCCACTATTTTCATGATTCTGCTAAAGCATTGTGTGGTTTTTGAAAAAGTGTTTCAAGCAACTAGAATTCTGTTCAGTTAGCACTGTGTGTAAAATTTTAAGGATTTATGCATTGCAGTGAGCAGAACCTCAAGTAGTTACCCAAGTGTGAAAGTAAAATTCTCAAACTCAAGTAGAGTGGGAGAGATGGACTTGCATCAGTTAAAGTACCTACTGGAGACTTCCACCTAGATCCCTAAATTGCTGCTTGCACATAATTGACTACATTTTCTTTAGTGGTATAATTTTGAGCTAGGACACATGTCCAGAGTAGGGACATTTAGGGAGAATTGTCGTGTTTTCTTTATTTAATTCACCTTTTGCTTTTTTGTTTGCTTGTTTGTTTTTTGTGGTTTTTTTTTAATTTTATTTTTGGGAGTTTTTTTGCTTTTTTTTCAGTATATGCTAGCCTTTAGGCCTGCAGGAGTGGAACAAATTGGCACACATGATTTTATTCTATATTGCATAAATTAAATAACTGAATGACAGAGGAAGGGAGGAAGTGTATGTGACTCTAGCTTTCAATAGACATGAACCTCTTTTGGCAGAAGACCCTTCTGGATTTAATGTCTCCTCATTGTACACTTCTGAAGTGATGTAGGAAGAGCCATTTCCTCAATCCCCATCCTCTACTCAGAGAGTTTTACAATACAGTAGTGAAGACATTCAAATAGAGGGAAATTGTGGTGCTGAATCCCTGAGGGATCAAGATTCTAATGAAAGGAAAAAGAAAAGTAAATTCTGCCTTCAAAAGGCAAAAGAGTTAAAGCAGAAAAAGGAAATTGCTAGGAAATTTCTCCCAAGAGCTGGGAGAAAATTATCTTAAATAACTCCACAGAGATTAAAAATAACTTCCAATTTACTTCTTCCATATGCCTATGGTAAAGGTTACTGAATCAGTTATGTTAGGTGTATCTGGAATTCTGAAAAGGAAAGGATAGAGCCTTTTAAATATTTTGAAATTTCTTGTATTTTATTTTAATGTATTTTATTTTTATTTTTCTGGATAGAGCTGCACCACCTCAAAGCCGTGGCATCATATTCATTAGGTAAGTGCAACACAGAAATGTTCTAATTATGCTCAAACTGAGCTTGTGAATTAAGGATATTCCAACTTAAAGTATACATGTGAGAAACCCCAATATTGTCATAATACTAAGTAAGTACTACTAACTGCTAAGGCACTGCACATGAGACACCAGAGCTTCAAGAGTCATGTAATTATGACTAATGCATTGGTTCTTAGAAAACTTTTAAAATTTGACTTTGACTTTCCTACATCCATGCTTACTTCATTATATGAAAATCTGTAACTTTCATCTTTCATCCACTCAATATCCGCCTTTTTGCTACAATTGGTGTTATTTTACTTTAAACACAAGACCTGTGTAAGTTTTCTCTGCTTGTGGGTTTGAAAAAAGACTTACTTTCCCCTTTTCTCTTACCTTCCCCCCGCCCCTCTATTCCATGGAGGAGCTATATAAAGGAAAAACATTATTATTTTAATTTCCCATTGACAGTTTTTTTTTTATCCCAGGTTTCATTTGCAGCTTCAGTCAATAAGTCTGATGTCACATAAAATTCCTTAAAAAAAACCAGAATAAAATCCCCCAAAACGATCTCCTCTTCTTAAGTCTCCTGATATCCAGGTGTGTATTTCTCTACACTAGAATACCATGTGAGACTCATAAATACTTCACTATACATGAAATAACTGCTTGCTGCTGCTATGTGCATAAAAAATATGATTCTACAATTCTAAAATGCAAAGATAAACAAAAGTAAAACAAATGAGGCAGAGACACCTGCTCATTCAGAGAAACTACAGTTGCAGGTAAACCAAAAAAAAACAAAGTTGCAGGCAGAGAAAGTTGAGCAAATCAGTCCTGAAACAGTGTAAATTAGGTACAAAGCTTATAGTCAATTAATACCTTTGACAGGATTTTATTACTGGTTATGTTCTTACAAAATGAATGGTATACCTGTTCTTTTCATACAGATCAGCAGTAGTCTTACTATATATCTAGATCATTAGAGTAGAAAGTGAATAAAACTAGCTCTTGTAATAACATTACAGAGGTACTGTAAGAAAGCAAAATACTTTTTCCTCCTAATATTTGGAAACAGTAGAATTATGCTTGAAATTCTTACCAATGAGCACAACCCAGATCTTATATACTGTTCAAAAGGACAGGAATTTGCAGAAAGGAGTGTTCCTACGTGTCATCCTAGTGAATAAATCAATGCTGAGTGATAAGGACATAGCAGCACCATTCAGTATAAGAGACTTAATATCCTTGTTCAATAGTATTTACCAAATTCTGTTTAGTTAAACAAGGTCTGTTAAGTAAGCAGATTAAGAAACAGGTTATTCTTTCTCTAATTTCTAGTGTAATAAGCAAAAGAGCTGTAGGATAAAGGGATCTTTTTATGACAATTTTGAAAGTGTAAAGATAAATGGGAGAAAATTTGAGCCGTCCCTGATGTAATGAAGCATAGTGGTAATATGTAAATTATTATTTTTTTCAGTTATCCAACCAATTGGTAAGAACAGACCAGCAGCTTTCTTTCTCAACATTCTCTCTGATTTGATGTGCTGCGAAGACCTGGTCTACAAGATGTGCCTTGCTGCAGTGCACAGAAGTGTGCAGGAGAAAACACCTAACAGCAAAAGTTTTTTAAATCTGAGAAAACTGAAGAAGGTGAGTTAGGTTTGTACTGATGATTCATAGTTAACCTTCGTGGTTTGCTTGCTTGCCATATGCCAGCGTCACTAACCCAGGGGTGCCAAAAATTACCATTGATCAATAGCTTGAAATTGCAGCACTTGAACTTTCACCTTTAATTCTGCTGTGCTGTAGTATGTGTTCAAACATCAGCCTTTTAGAATTATTCATTCTGGCTGCAGATAAGCATTGCATAGACATCTGCAGAATGTTAAACACACATTACTTTCTACCATGAAATAAGAAAGCCATTTTCAGTACAGAAACATGGTGGAGCTCATATATTCTCAGTTTAAGCTGTCAGTCTGGGGACATTAGTACTTCTGAGTGGTCAATTTAAAATTTCCTTAAAATCTAATATTACAAAACTTTTTTGAAACAAGCATAGTTATCTATATGAGAGGTGGAGTAGCTGTGATTTGATCCAGAGGCTTTTGAAACTCATGCAAAAATTTACAGTGACCTCAGTGGGCTCTGGAAAGGAGTCACCAGACCATATTTTTAAAGAGTTTAAATCTTCAAAGACTTCAGATTTATCTCTGCAGTTCTGAACTCTAATGCTGGGCTTTTGCAAAGTCCTGCCTAATATGTGAATAAGATCAGTGAGTAATATAGGAGTTTGCATGGCTAAGGCAGAATCCAACTTTTCAGTAAAAAAAGAAAGATAATTTTCAAAACGGACTCCCTATGTAATCTTATTATTGTTATAAGAAGCAATGGTTGTACAGTATAATAAAAGTGATTATTATAATTTTTTAAAGGATGTGGGAGTAGCAAAAAAACTCTCACTAAATTAAAGCAAATTTGGTCATAGAAACATTGACACTTCAACTTAATTTTTCCTGTTTAATGTAGGTATTCAGTGTGAGGTTAACTTTGGTTGTCTAAGATTTGGAATCTGGCTGAGTTATTTAATTTATTTTCTCTTTTGTCATTTAAAAAGAGAGGCCTCTCCAGCCATTAATTTATCCAAACCCTATTTCAGACACCTACACAGGACTCCTCCTCTGTGTTTAACTCCTACTGACTCTGCAAATTAGAGATTAGATTGAGCACCTATGCAGGCTAGATGTAGATAAAATAAATAGCCACTTTTAATGACACTCCACCTTTAATATACATAGCAGTAGTAATTTCAGAATGAGTTCAGTAACATTGAAGCACAAACTAACTCTGTACCTTTGTTGCTAGAGAGGAACTAATATCTCTTTAATTTTACCTAAGTGATTGTTTATTAAAAGCAAAGGAAAAATAATTAAGTTCTTTGCTTTCTGATGGAGTTTAGTCTTCATATATTACCTCTAGTCCAACATCAAGACATTCTTTGTGCGGTTGGAAGGCTTATTAGGAAAAGGAATTCCATGGATTCATAAAGAAATGTCAGAGAAATTTGTTAGATCAAAAGTAGTGTTCTGCAATTAGAACTTTTTTTTTGTTCATTGATGCAGTGTAACATGCAAAAAGTCAAAAAAGACAGAGAAAAATAGTAAGTACTAGTCAGAACAAGAACTCAGGGAAAAAGTCATTAACAGTGCCAATCATAGGAGTCATTACTCTGATTCTACCTAGCCTGCAGCTTCACAGTGCTATTTGCTAATAGAGGCTGGCTGGCCTCTGAAGTACCAGTGCCTGGAAAGTTCCTATTTCAAACAAAACAGGATCTCTGTAACAAGACTAGATATACCAGCTTTTATCATCAGCACTGCTACTACTGCCTGGCCAAAAGAAAAGGCAAATAATTATGAGCATTTGAAGCTTACCACACACCTTTCAGTGTTTATGGTCAATGACTGTGACTTTAAAAGTCTTTTATTTCTCATAGCAGTCATAACCAGACAAAATAAATTTTCCGAACTTTAAGACAGAGTGTACTTCATGGTTGTAAAATAAAGTGAAAAAAGATGGCAGATTATTTCATGTATAAGAAAACATATTCTTTGTTGCTATATTTTAGTCCTGATGTCTGACAAAGCTGGAAATGTCATAGCTCTGCATTCTGGAAGTTCAGTCTATATTTGGACCTTGGTAACTTTCTTGTATTTTCCTCTACTTTTTGAAATTACATAGTTTGAAATATGCCTGCCAGCTTTTTAATATTTATAAAGACAATAGCATTTCACAGCCATTCCTTAATAAGTGTTTTCATAATGTATATTTGTCTTATTTGAGCTCTCATCCCAGCTCCCAGATATAAGTGGTTTCCTAGTCTGATCAGTTTTTAACTCAGCTTAATTTGATCACTAGTTTGGGTAGCATTTGGTGGAGAACTTGGCATACCACACCTACAATAACATTCTGTAAAGGAAAAACAGCCTTGAACCTGATTTTTTTTTTTTTAATCATACAATATCTTTCCCTTTAGAGAGTTTTCTTTTTCTTCTTGAATATTGTAGTTATGTTTTTCTTTCTTTTCCCCAGCTCTCTGCTTTCCTTGAGTGCTTTTTAAACTGTGCATTTGTTTTCATTTCTCCACTATATGTTTTGTTTTTGCTCTTTTTGTGCCTATACACTCATACATACTTCTTCCTTCTGAAACCCTTTCACCTCTATCACCCCCTGAGAGTGTCTGGTAAACACAAAGCAGTTTATTGACTGTACATGTGATAACTTTTGACTTCCTTAAGAGCCTGTTGCTTCTTTGGTTTTGGTCTAGCTTTTACGGTGGAAAGCCATCCCAAGATTCCCTTGGATTATCCATTCTTTATTTTTATATTTGCAATAGTTACCATGTGTTCAGGTTAGGTGAATAAGGAATTGCAGCTCAAGATTTGTAGAAGTAATGACCAGCCACTAGAAGTAGTGACTGAATAAGTTTACACACAGACACAAACCTAAACACACACAGAACATACCCCAATCCCTTGCTGGCTTTTTTGAATACTATGTATTTTAATATAAAAGCAATTAGAATGCTCAGCATGCCTATATTCCCAGGTCCCTCTTTATCTTTATCATTCACATGGAGCTTCATATCTGCAGGGCTCTACCAGCCTAAGGTGTGCATGTCACAATAATGAAAAAAAACCCAATTGAAAATTTCTTATTAAAAAAATTATTTCAATAGGAATTTTATACTAAATATATATTCCATTTCAGTGTTTCTCCTTCTTAGATTGCGTTTCAAATATTTGTTAGACCTTTTGGCATATCAGTTCTACATTCTGGAGGAAAAGATTCTCAGGCTGCAGGAGAAAAAAAATCCCAAAGCAAATTTTTACATCAATTTCTGCGAGTGTTGCTCAGGATGCTCTTTACTATGAGGCTTTTTTTGTTTGCTTGTTTTTTGTTTGGCTTCCTTGTTCACTAGTTGGGGATTATTTTTCTTAGAAAGTTTACTAGAAATTCCTAAAGGCCATTTCACTAATTAGACAAAAATTAAACAAGCCTACAGTTCACATATGGGCACTCTGTCTTCATTCTGACATGTATTTTACCATATTTTGTTTTATTTTCTTAGAATTTAAATCTCTTTCACAGCCTTGCTGGCCAATATTTTTCCATTTGCAGATGCAGAGATGTATTTTCTGTTGCATTTGACTTCTTCCATCTCCAGGTCCCTCTCAATTTTATCATGTTCAGGGGTGATGCCAACTCTTCTTTCCAGGCCTCTCTTTATAAAGAGAGGCAAAAAAGACAGTGCTGAAACACTGCCTAGAGAACCTTTCTGACAGAGATAAGCACCAGCTGTTGCATTTCTCCACTGTTTTTTTTTTTTTTTTTTAAGGTTACCTTTGCTGGAGAGCTCAGGGGCTGACTAGAAAATATCAGAAGAGTAATGATTCTGTCAGAGTCTGTCTGGTGTAAGGACGCAGTGCAAACAAAGGGCTCACTTATGCATATTTTATCTAACCCAGTGGTAATACCCTTTCTGACCTAATAAAATCCAGAACTCACCCTAAATCACTCTTTAAAGAATATGATTTGAGGAGAAATTCTGAGATAGTCTATTAAGCTATTTTATAATCTTTAAATTGTGTGCATGTTCATTATTTTAAGAAGAAAATTTAGAAAAAAGCATGAGAAAATATGTTGCAATTACTTGCAATTGGCAATTTAGATGTCAGTAATCTACTAGGAATTCATGTGACTGTAGTGAAAGATCTTGACATTTTCATATATAAAACCAGCACTTTGGCAGGTGAATTTAATGTATCTATTTTCAGCTGCCTCCTTTCCTATAACACTTAGTGATAGGATATTAGGGCAGCATTCCTGCAAGCCTCACCAAAGGGATAATGTTGTCAGTAAGTTTGCATTCCCTTTTGACAGATGAGAGAGAAATTGTTAGAATTTTTAGCCATCTCTGAAGATGTATCTTCAATATATTCTTTTTTTTCCGATTTGCTATTCTGGATTCTTTTACCTTTCGCAAGTTTATTCTGATTTTATATGTGATTTGTTTATTTCACCAATGAAGTCACTAACGATATTAGATGTTGTAGATGCAGATTTACGTCTGTTCAGCACGCTCCAGATTCACACACTTTGTCCTATTTCTATCCAAGTGTGGTTATGCATATGAGAGGCTAATCTGTCCATGTTTCTATTCATGATAGCCTCCAGGAAACTCCCTTTACTGGAATGAAAACAGTTCACACAGTGAGAAATGGGAAGCTTGTGACCCATATGGCATTCCTATTGAGTCAAAAGCCCAAATACTCTTACCAGCTGATGTGACAAGACTGTAGCAAGCATGTTCACAGCCAGAAGTAACATGAACTGTTATCATGCTTGCTGTTGCTTTGTGCTGAAAATCTTCCTAAATAAAGTGTTCCTAGATGCTGAAAGGAGTGGTTTGATTCTGATAACTCCAGGCATTCACATAGTTTTTTTTCCTGCTGCTATAAAGAAAATCTCTTATTCATTTTTCTGTTTATTTGTTAGAGTGAGATTTTCTACACTTTCAGATTTTGTCTTACTGCCTCCCCAGAAATGATACAGGAAAAGAAATGGTAAACAAGTGCAGTTCTCTGAGGTATGTTTTAGGGCTTACAGTAGTGATGATACATGTGGACTGGACATGCTGCCACTGCTATGTCCAGGAGTTGCCAGAACAAGGTCCCTAGTGTTACAATTCATTTCTTCAGCTTATGCAGTGTAAATCTAGTATATTGCTCAGCATTTATCTGTTTTGGAAATTTCTTAAACAATTTGATGGCTTGCGTTCCAGTCTGTTACAAAAACCATTTTCACAAAATGTATTAAATCCCACTACTGCTTAAGGAACCTGTAAGATTTTCCTATGAACTCTATGCACTCTAATTTTGATTTTTCAGCAGGTGTGGTTAGATGTGAATGTAGTTGTGCTCTGCGATGGCATAAAATGCAGTTGTTTCTCTGTTGCAAAGCTTAAAATTGTTGATTCCATAGCAATTGAGGAATAGGTCATGACAAAAACTTCAGGGCTGCAAATTTACCTAAAAACAACTTGAAGCCCTATAATCACTGAAACTCAAGTAGTTATTTTCCCATGGGACTTTCTCGATGTATATTCCAATAGTGATGGTACTCAGTTAATTACCTAGTTTAATAAAAAAAGAGTGCCACAAAGCTATGAGCAGAACAACTATTCACTGTTTTTGCCAAATGAGAGCCACGGAATGTCTTGACACCCACACAAGTTACTCTTGCTGCTAGTTGTGGCCAGCTCCATACGTTTCATTTAGTATGGTGCTCCAGGAAACCAGAGAAGCTTCATTGACTCAAGAACTTGCCCTCTTAAGTTTCAATGGAATATATTAAGAATAAAATTAGGTAGTCTATGGTAGTTAATTTGTGGAATCTTTTAATATGGAAGTAATGTCAGTTAGGAATCAAATAACATGGCTTTCACCTCCGTCTGTTTTCTTCTCAAAATTTTTTCTGACATTTTTCTATCATGACCTTCTCAATAGGTATAAATATGGAATAATAATTTAGTGATCCAGCTTTCACAGAAATCTCCATCATGGGAGAATAAATTCCTTCTACTTTGTTAGTGGATGTTTTTACAGGCATTAAAAGGAATTTTTGATGTCCAGGTTAAAAAAGAAAATGCATGAAAAGCATAAAAAGTTTGACTCTCCTAATTCAGTGGTTATAGTACCTAAATCCCAAGGAAGAAACACCTGCTTCTTGAGGGATAATTGAAGTGAAATAATTTAGAAACTATACTTTTGTGGCAGACTTTCTTTCTGGGTTGTGCTGTAGATTTGCAGAATAGGCTGGATTTCTAATTGAGAAAGAATGTTTAAGTGATAATATGAAAAGCACTTAATGTTTACTCTTTGCTTTGTGAATTTCTAAAAAATAATGAGCAAAGAAATCAGAGACCTCAGAAATTCAGAAACACGCTTAACAGGGAGGCTTTTCTTAAGCTTAAGTGTGAAGCAGATGCAGTAGTTATGCTGTCTTTCATTGTAAATGTGAAACATTTATGTACAGGAATGCTCAAGCATAGTGGAAGCAATGCATGTTCCTTAGGATGTCCTGAAATGACATACCGAAGAAGTCAGAAGGGTGAACATGTGACATGGAATCAGGTAAGCTGTTGCCTTGACATGTTAAGAGAACATTGCAAGAGTACTTTCAAATGGAAAAGGGACCTGGTCTTAATTTTCTTTCCTGTGTAGGAAAGGAGAAGTGGAGACAAGAAAATATTCTTTTCCATATTGTTCCTGATAGGGGTGAATGATAGTGTATATTGGATGCAAAACAATACCTGTTTTACATGGAGACCATGGTGATTTCTTGGATGCTCAGAAAATGTTTATAAAATATAGAAGCACAACTTAAACCTTTTCTCCATTTTAGGACACATCTATACATTCTAAAGCTCTGAATGCTGCTCACAAGTTCTTAAGAACACAAACTCTCATTGGTCTGAGAGTGAAAATGTTAAGAATTCTTACCAGCTTGGAACCTAAATGTGTGGAATGTGTCCTGGTTTTTGTTTTGTTTTAGCTCTGGTTTTGGTTTGGTTTGGTTTTCTTTGTTTGTGGGTTTGGTTTTTTTTTGTGAGGGTTTTTTTTGCTAGTTTTTTGGGTTTTGGTAGTGGATTGGGGGTTTTGTTTCTGGGGTTTTTGTTTTAGTTTTTCCCTAAAAAACCTAAATTGTTGTTTTTGTTTTAGTTTTTCCCCTGGCATTCAGAATTGCAAGAATTTTATTTGGCTTATAAAACCACTATTTCCAAAAGTGCTTGCAAGGAAATGTTTCACAGTCTGTCCCTCAGAGACCAAATACATATTTTTTCACTGAAAGCCTGAGAAGTCTTCTGGGCATCTTAGGAGATGTTATAGAGAAACAAGCAAGAAGTATTCCACTACTAGGTACAATATTGCCTACATATTTGTTGATAGCTCCAACACCTTGGAAAAGCCTGTGAAACAGATAAAATTTAAGATTATAATGTGCAAGATGAAGTACCGGTGAACAAATAGGTTCAAACAACAACAACAACAACAACAACAACAAAACCCTACCCCTAAACAAAAAAACTGGAAACCAAAAATACATATCTGTGGATACACCATAGAACATGATAGAGAAGGATGACTAATATTATGTTGTCATTATAAAGCTGCCATAAAAAGGGGAAATGTAGCCTAAGGAGTTGCTAGGCAAATATTGGTGAAATCATCAATGGTTTTTCAGGATGGACTGATAAGATCTCAGCTGAACTCCTCTTTATGTGACAGGCAGTAAATGTTTAAAAATTGAGAAAGTCAACCTTCAGAAAGTGTGCAAAGTTAATTTCAGAAGACCATTTCAAAGGGCTGTCGCAAAGGGGACTGAAAACTTATATGATGGAGCAATAGGAAAATGAGCCTAAATGTAATTGTTCTCTACTAATTGGGAGCAATGATTGGAGATAGAGTTCCACACTGTAAAACAACACTTCTGTAGAAAATATAGGCTTGAAATAAACTAATTTACCTTTTAATAAACTTATGAGTAGTAATCTTCAGAGGGTTTTAGAAGTTTGACAAGTTTTAAATAACATTTGTTTATTGTATTGTGCAAATAGAAGGGGATAGTATGTGATGATATGCAAATGCAGTTCTTAATTGTGAAATTTCTACTTACCGATTTTTAAGGTCCTTAAATATTCCCAGAAATGTCACTATCCAACATTAAAATCTAATGGCATACATAGTTTACCAAATGTTCATACTGGTACAATTTTATAAGCATTTGTTCTAGTCTATATAAGACACATTCAATTTAAATTCTGATAAGAGCTGTCTCCAATTTTATTTTTGTTTCAGTTGCAATGCCAGCCTTTTACCTGGAACTTCCTATGGTGGAACACCACTTCTCTGTGGTGTTCCTTCAGAGCTCATACAGCTCCTCCTGTATCACTCAGTACATGTGGCTTGTGTGGGCAGGTCTGACACCTGCTCAGGTAATAAAGCTTGCCCAGAGGTTCACCCAGCTTCTACTAAGTTCAGTGAAGAGTAAAGACTCAGTCCCCAGTTCTTCTTCTCTATTCAAGTTAATTTGGAAACCAGCAGTCAGGGATCTCAAAATTCTTCTCAAAGGTGATAGATGTTATCTCATGTCCTTTTTTTTTTTTTAATGTCAAGGAAGTAGGAAAACAAGAAAGTCTCTTGTTTACAACATCCCACAGGAGGTTCATAGGAAAGTTGTGAATAGTTACCAGAAATGTGAGTCTGGCACTCGAGTCTTCAGACTGCACTGTCTTTAACAGTTTGAGTTCATACATTATTTATACTTACAAAATTACAGTATTCTGCAATACTGAAGAATTGAATTAGGCAACTTCCTGCATTTTGCAAAGATCAATTAGAAGCAAGCATTTTGCCAGAGCTGGAAGACCTTTTTTTTTGCCTGAAATACTAAATCAAGAATTTCTTATAGAGCTATTGTGGTGTGCAAAAGGACAGACTAGGCTACAAAACTCTCCAAAACCTCAAATTTGCAGCATCTAAATTACAGTATATTAATTCTTCTTTCTGTTAGCGGTACAAAAAATTTGCAGCTTAATGTTTCAGTAATATCAAAGAAAAATGATACAAATAATATTAGTAATATAAGATCATCAGTAAACCTTGTGAGACAATAAAAATTATTTTAATGAAGTAAGAAGGAATTGAGGTACATTCTCGTGCTTCCATGATATTTCAGTATCCTTTGAAGTGCATATCAAAGATGTTTTGAGAAAATATGCATTAAGTGACCACTCAAGAGTTCTTTAAATACATCATAGGACAAAAAAACCCTATTTATTCATTTATTTAATGAAATAAAAATAAATCGTTTATAATCGATCATTATAAATCGTAATGCAAGAAGTAGTGCAAGTAATCCAAGAAGGATTATTCTGAGTTTCAAATTAAATATTTGGCCTAATAAAATACTGGAGGATTTCGTTATTCTGAAGAAGTGAAGAAGACCATTGCTTATATTTCAGACTGGAAGCAAATTAGAAATAGGTGCTTCTTAAAAAATAAAAATCCAATTCTTTTCGAGACTTGCTTTTCAGTGTATTATGCACTTTTCTATTGGAAGATATATATTTTTGACCATTCAGAAGAAAGTGAGAAATATTTAAATAGCCTAAATAAAAAATTAACCAAGTAATTTTTGCCAAAGCTGCTTACAGGCCTCAGAATTAAAACGAGATTTTGAAACATTAGTAAGCTTCCAGAAATCATGAAAGTGGCTAGATTTATTTTTGTCTATGTTACTCTTTCAGAAAAAACAGCAACAAAGCTAAATTGACCTTGACAGGAAGTGAACACTAAAAATATTAACGCAGTTCACTACGTTCTGAGTGAAGAAGAAACATCACTGGTTCTTCTACTACCATTTTTTTATTTTGTTTACTGCACTTCATCTCAGTACTTAAAAGGAGAGGCTTTTATATTGCAAGAGAAGGCCATGGTTTATAGCTTATTTTTACTGCTATGAAGATTAATCTATCACTCGGTCTGTCGATTGTATTCGACAAGAAGCTTCTTACACTTAAATTTTATCATGTAGTGACAGATACTTCTTGTTTGTGCAATTCCCTGCTTTGCAGAGGCTTCACTATGAAGTGTCTCATTATTAATCAGCAGCATTAGATATGATTTTTGTCTGGTATAGTCTTAAAAAAGGGCAAAAACCTCCAGCAATAAACAAACCTGTTGATGAATGTGGAAAGATGGAAGGAAAGATATCTTCTTAACATCACAGGGAAATGGTGGCAAACATTATTTCCCGAGGAGACATGAAATAGAAATTTGTTGGAAGCAGAAATATACCACAAGCAGAATAACTACTTTTCACATTGCTTGACTTGTGTTCCCATCAAAATTGCAGAGATAGTACACATAGCACATTAGGTACATTATAAGAACCATAAAATAGCACATCTGAAAATGCTACTATTATTTGAAAATATTTATGGATTCATGAAGCAAAGCAAGTTATTAATGTTGGTGTACTTAATTCTAAGGAATGCAGATGTGTTTTGATTTGTGGAATTATTTGTTTAGAGCCAAGAGTCCCAAAATGTCTATGCAGGGAATCTACACCAAATCCACAGGGCCGATTGTCATTCCTTCAGTGGACCTCAGCCTTGCTTTGATCAGTCATTCAGCAGTGAGAGCAATCTCTGCGCCTGTTCAATTTTTTTCTCAATTTCCTAGCAATGCCTGCACAGAGACTGGCTGCAATCATACTTCTTTCTCATCTACTTTGCCAAGAAAATTAAGGGCTTGGGCACTTTCTGTCTATTTAGATGTAAAGAACTGTACAATCTGGGAAAAAATGGTTTATATCCCTTCTCTTTCGAAAGGAGTGGCTAGACAGAGTAATAAAGGAAAGGCTTTATGTGGGCAAAACTATCAAAATTATTCTGTTACTGACTTTGTTTTATATAAAAATTTGATGCTTAATTTTATTAAGGAAGACTTTAAAACATTGCTATGTTTTTTTTAAAAATAATTAATATTGAAAATGTTTCATTCATGTTTTGTACATAACTTGGGAGATAATTTATTATATTCACAAGAATTTAAATTTCCTACAGTGAGAATGTCAATTCTCTGGTATATGAAGATGTGCAACATTTATGTGAAATATTAGGGAAAAATCCATTCTTCTATCAATGCACCTACAAGGAAGAATTTGCTGTTGTCACATTATTCAGCCATTCTCTGTGAATTTGCAGAGGCTTAGCTGAGAGAAGTTATCATTTTTTCATACAGAAAGGTTGAGAAAGGAGAGTAGAGCTCAAAGGGACACCAAAGGACATAGGTTTTCATGGAGCCAGCAGGCATTTGGGTGGGCAGGTCAATCCGCCTGCACATTCCCCAGAGAGGCTGCAGGGTCCCAAGAAATTTAGTGAAACAACTTGACAAGTTTAATTTATAGTTAAATTTCCTATCTGAAGAACAAAAATTAATAATTCCTTGCTGCTCTGTTGCGAAGTCTGTTAGCTAATTACTCTTTTTCTCTCTTTTTTCTTTTTTAAGTGACTTTACAACTTGTAGCAAAATAAATACAGAAATATCTGCACATTTTACATTAAATGACATCTAGGACCTAGTCTATCTCATCCATTGAAAGCTGCTTCAGGATACACACAATGTATGCAAAGATATCTTAGTCACTAAAGATGAGTTTAAGAGCCTTGTCATTGTAATGGCACATATGCCAAAAGAAGACTTTCTCTGATAGATCAGATTTGACACTGATTTGACACTAGCTGAACATAGATCACACACTGGTTTAAAAAACTTTGCAATACTATGAACTGTCATAATGCAATGGCAAATTACACCTGCTATAAGACTTTGTTATCGAAAAAGTAGAAAGGTATAGATCTACATAATTTCATGTGACCACATCTATATGAAAAGAATCTTGAATTATTCCCATTTTTCTCATAAAAGATTTCCTAGTTATTGAAATAATAGCTTGTCTTTGTCATGTCTGGATGCTTACTAAGAAAATGAAAGAATTTTATTACTCCCATAAATTGGTTTGAAAATCTCTGCTGTTATATGCAATGATAGGCATGGGGTTGTGTGAAATATTGCTACTAGGACCCTTTTCATTTTTCAGATATGGAGCATTGATTGGAATTTAAGACACAGTACCATGACTGTTCAATCTTCTTAGACAAATTTTTCTAGTGGTTGCAGGGAAATATTTTTTTTTATGACATACACTAGAGTAATTTGCTAATCTGCTGGCAAATACCTGAGAAGCTCTTTATAAAAGGGAGCAGGTTATGACATGTCAGCACATCTGACCTAAAATCTGAAGAGTATCACACTCTTTAGCAGCTTTCTGAGCTGAGATAGTGTTATTCTGAAGGATGAATAAGAAGTGTATGACCTTTCAGAAAACAATTCTGCTGAGATTCAGCACCCATGGTCAGCAACTACTCATTTACAAGCTTCATTCTTTGTGCCACGTCTTGAAATGTGTTGACTATAATTTTATTGTATATTCTGATATTTCCTCTGAGGGATAAAAGCCCTCTAAAAAGAAGCAGGCGGAATGAAGAACACAAGAAAGCCAGAACACAAATTTGTAAAATAATTTTCTCTACTAATTTATGTAAGATTCTCTGTAAAGTGTGTACTCTGCCAGGTAGAAAAGCCACTGCTCAGCTACTCAGCCATTGCTTGGACTTTTTAAAAAAAATTCAATATTTTCTGCACTCTGAATTAGCAAGGCTTTCTTGTAGTAAAAAACAGATTATCATCTCCTAATATCTCCATAAAATAATATTGGTAAGCATGTGAAGAAATGGATATGGAGAACACAACACAACATCTTGTGCTTTTTTAAAAATAGCAGACCAAAAAGACCTGAGTGAGTACCAAAGGATATCCAGTGATTGTTTCCATCACTAAATTATTCCCCAGGCATCTTCAGTACATCCATGGCCACTCTATAACACCTTTTTGCTTCTTCCCTCTAGATAAAGGATTCACAAGGCATGTCTATGAGCCTAAAGCCTTAGAGATGTACTCTTTAAAATAGGGATGTAATTTATAGCTCTAAGATTGACAGGCAAATCTTTATTTCAGTGGAGTCAATGGATAAACCTGCTAGTTGCAGGTTTGCTCCAAGTTGAGATCTTAAGACAAGTTGCTCCTTTCGAAATACAATTACAAATTGCTGAGGTGCTTCAGGATACTGAAATAAACTGAAATCTTTCATGACTGACACTGGGAGATGTAATTTTTAGAATCTTTTTATATTCAGGTCAATCCACAGTCTATACAAATCAAGGTAATAATTATAGGTATGGCATAAAGATTTCCTTGGTTTTTTCTTCTCTTCCATTTGAGCCATTGATTTGTTCCTGCTGACCAAAAACACCTTTCTGAATCCAGCCCTGGGAATATCTGCTCAAACAGAACTTGGGAAATCTGTAAAATTTATAAATTTTGCCTAGAACAGTATCCAAATCACAGCATTTGAAAAAAACTGTGTCTGACAAAAGAGCTGCTGCCAGACACAGAAAGCTAATGCTGACCCTATTTCAAGATAACAATGGTAATGACACCTAATGACCTTCTTGGGAAAGTAAAAGGTTTGTATTGATTTTTCAGACAAAAAATTCACATAATTACTTCTGATTATAAGATGACAGTGGAAAACTTTTGTAATGACATTTTATGCATCATTCTAATCTCACAAAGCATAATGTGTTTGTTATTTTTGGAAGGCAAAGAACGCCATCAGATATTCACAAAGTGGGTCACAAGTTAATGAATAGTCTCAAAAAGTGGCAAATTTAATTAACACTAAGGACTATTTTCCCTTGTAAATACCATTATGTGAATGGAGTTTGGTAGTTAGTGAGATGAATGTAAAAAATGCATATATAGCCCAAGAGCAAAGCAGAGAATTATTGCACGCCTTGCCAAACAGTGGCCTATTAAATAATTTTAATTATTTAGATTGAGAGATGGGATTAAGAGGCATACTATATTGAAAATTAGACTTAATTATCAATGTTTTAAAATGTAATTTTAATGAATGGGTTCAGTGGTAACTTAAGCCCTAAAGCAGAATGTAATCTGCTGTCCAGAAATTCAGAGACAAGAGAAAAAAATGCCTTACTCTGCATTCCATGCTGTGTCATAGGGCTGAAATGTCTTAGGTGTAAGTGGATTTGGGGACTTTTTTTCTGCCTAAAAGGAACAGAGAATTTTTTTATACTCTTGTAAGAAGGGTCATGAGAGATTTAAGAGGGATTTATACAGCAAATCTCCGTTGTCTTAATGGTCCAACTGTTTTTAGCAATGTCACACATTCATATAGAGGAAAAAGTATGGAATAGTTATTTTAATAGTCCTCATAAATAAAGATGAAATCTTCCTATTTTAGGATTTGAAACCATGGGGTTTTCTTCTTAAGACTGGCCCTTCTCAAATGGAGATTATTTACCTTGCATAGGCTTCTTGCCTATAAATCGTGGTTGCATGCACAGTCAGATGGAAAGTAAAACATTTTAAGTTATCAAGTACAGTGTATGCTGTCTTTTTCTTCTGTATTTTAACCTCTGATATACAAAAACAAAGTAGCATACTGAAGCCATATTGAAGATGATTTAATGTAAATTTAATGATTTAATGCATTACTGCATTTCTTGTCAGAGACACAGCAGGGAACCTCTTTATGCTAAAGGGATAGCAATGCTAATGAGAGGAGTGGGAAGAGTTAAAAAGAATGGCTTTATTTTTCTACAAGTCAAGATTTGGCAGAAAGATATGGGAGGTTGACAAATAAGTCTGTATTACTGGAAATCTGCAAGCAACAGACAGGAATGGACAATGATAGGTCAGAAGCCAGATCAACCATGAATTATCATCATACTTTCCATAACAAAGGAATTCTTGATCTCATGTTTCTAGAAGCACTGATGTTGATTTTTCTAGATGCTTCTTTAAACCTAGTTCAGACAATCAACAGACAGAAGTGTTAGATCTCAGTTGTGGTCATGAAATTGAAAACGGCAATGAGTTCTTAATCTGAAAATGGCAATGAGTTCAAAATCTGAACTAGATTCTGGAGGAGAGATAGAGGATAACATTCAAATGAGACGGGTAAGGTCATTATGTAATTGATTCAAATAAATTAATAAAGGATAATGTCTTGATCCATTTTTCATCCTAAAAATGTATCATACATGAAATGAACATATATATATACAGTTTTAGATCTCTAACAACAGGGACTGAAGTGTCTCAATTTAACTATGAAAATGGACAAAACATTACTTGTACAGCTTCTTAAATGCCCTAACTTGCATGGCTGCATGCAAAATATGTACAAATGAATAGTTACTGCTATCAAGTTAAGCTGCAATAACTTGCTCAGAAGTTTAAACCCTGAAATTTGCAAGTGATTCCAAGGGTGAAGGGTGGTGTCAATACATTGAATTACATGAGTTAAAAGGGAAACAGCAGAAAAAGGGTGACAGCCTAATGGCAATGTCCGGTCATGAGATTGAATGAACAACGGGCCTGATGTTGGAAATAAAGCTTGTGTCAAATCCCGTGTCTTGGTTAGAAGAATTGATTCACAATTAAAGAGTTAGAAGCAGAATTTTTGTTTTAAAAGTCTTGTAAATTGATTGTGTTAATTGGGACAAAACATAACTCAAAATGTCTATCTCTGGCTCACGTAAAAGAATATTTCTGAAGTAAAATGTGACAAAGATGCCATTGGGTTCTAGAAGAAAGGAATGTGTTATTAGATGATAAGCAGATTGTACTCAAAACCTGATAGAAATGGCTACAGATCTTATCATAACAATACTTAGCCCTATATCTGGGGAAAAAAATTCAAAAGGTACTTAAATATTGCCATTATACCTGCTGATGGAAACCTTGTATCTTTATCCAAAAGAACTGCCTCAGGATACACCTTCAAATAGAAGCCCTACAGGTCCCCAGAGATGTCTGAAGGGAATTACAGACACGGAACTTTCTTCAGGGTGAAGTGAATTGTTATCAATCTTGCCACCTTGTCAAAGGCACTGAAAAGACCCTACAGAGCTGTGCTGGTTATTATTTCACTGAAACACTTCTACTTGGAATGAAATTTGTTTCTGAAGTACAAACAAACTTGTGCATGGGCAGCTAACAATATTTTTCTATCTGAGCTATTAGTTAAACCTACTTCAGGCAGTGTGGTTTCTTTTCTTCATATTTTGTGGAGGTGTTTTGCTCCCTGTGTATTGATAGTTCTAATAATCTCAAGGCAGCAATGAACACAGCTCTAGAAGGAAAGATAATTACCATAATTATTTAAAAACTGTGTGTGTGTGACCAGCTGATATGTTGCATTTTACAGTTTTCCAGATGTTATGGCAGTTCTGCCAGGACTTAGTTGACAAATCCTTCTGCAACATTAGGTCTAATAATATGAAATATATTGTCTGTAAATCTTCCAAATTATTTTTTCTGTAGGTTTTCAGGCAGACTCTTACCACAGTAATCTTTTTAGAGCATGCTGAGAACAATGAAAGGAGTTCAGGGTTAGAATGCATTTAATTTAAAACAATTTAATTTAACATAATCTACATGAAAAAACCCTTATGAATGAGCATAATTTAAAGGTTGTGATATGGTAGTAAGTCTTTGGAAAAAAATCATTCCTTGTCCTACCATATCCTTGAAAAGGTCTTGAAAATGGTTGCAACCTTTTGCAATTGCATCGGTATTTTTGAAAAATCATTTTTCTACAAGTGCTAGTTAGACAATATGTCTTCTCTCTGCCCTTTCTGGAGTCTTTTAGTCCAGGTTATGCTGGAGGATTCTGGCTTGTATGTTCTCAGCTTTCATTGCTTACAGGGAAAGAGCCATCTCATCCAGGAGGAATCTTCTCCAGTTGAACCACATAACCTTCAGAGAAGACACCTTTTCTTTTCATGCCCAGCTGACTATTTAAAAAGAAGACAATCTCCAGTCTCTAGTAACAACTAAAATAATTGTTCTGTTGGCTAGCTATACAAACCAAAATGCTTAAGAAAATTCACTCTTAGTTTCACTCACTGTGCTGAGAAGCACAAATATGAGATTTTAATATTTTTCAGGATCTAAATGCCTTTCTTAGGTTTGTTTTCAAAGGGTTAACAGAAGTTATTGAAGAAGGAGAGTGACAGACAGAGAGGTAGTAAAACTCTTGACTTAGAGTCTGGAACAATTCAATGAAGATTGAATTTTTAAGCTAACCTCATATTTATCTTTTATATTTTAAACATTTCTATTAATATCTACAGTTATTTTCCTACTGCTAATGCTGCAATGCATTTTATTTAGATGCTGTTTAATTCTTTTTTGGACTCATATATTACATATTTCATTTTTCTATTATAAAATTATCATTAAAGTTTTGCTGTGTAGTGAGAAAAAAAACCCCTGATCTGTACATACTCATGCATTAGTTTTCTTCATTTGTATCCACATATAGACACATATAGCTGCCACATAGATGTCTCAGTTTATATCTGGATCATTCCATTCCTTTTTTATAGAGAAGACTGCAAACATTCAGAAGGAAAAATTACGAGGTCTCCTTTTCTATATGGAACCTGTATGTATTTCTGTCAAATCACTGTATTGTGAATAACCAGTCCAGTTAGCTCACATGATTTATGAATGTGACCTTTTTTTTCATTTTCTTTTAGTGTAACTTGGAGACTGCTAGTGCACTTTGTGACAGTCAGCCTCATCCCAGTCCCTGAGAATTTTCAGGGCATGGTAACTCTCAGACTCTTACAAAAGCACTAGAAACTCTACAATGACACTTAAGTATTCCCTTTTATTCAGCTCTACTAGGCCAGGAAGAGCCAAGTCTTGCTTTCAGGCAGTCTGGTACAGAATTCCTCAGATCCATCACTGCAAACAAAATAAATGGTGGTTCTAATGCCTCAGGCCAATTTATCTGAGGAGGTAGACAGAAAAAGTGAGTGTGGAAATACAGAAAGCTCTTGAGTCACTCTCAATTGACAGGACCTTTACTCTCTGCTTGCCCACGTCAGGGTCCATGAAGGCTTGGAGTTACTAAACCAAAGCTAGAAAGACATCTTAATATATATACAATAATGAAGAATTCACTTTAAACGTCAGGCCCTCTTTTGTAAAGATGATATTTTGTTGCAAGAGAATGTTTATTAAATGAGGAAAAAAAAAGTCAAATTACTTAAAACATCTACCCAATTCAGAACTTCAGAGATGTTTCTCAGTAGGCTACTGTTACTGTCTACACTCTCAAATCTTTTAAAGGAGGGTGAAACAGGACAGGCAGGTTTGTATTAATGACAAAGGCTCAGAAATAAGATTGCAGTTGTGCTTCTGTTTGCAGCAGTATAGACCAAGAATCACTTAATCCTAGACATAAAAGATTTTTCCTTGCAAACTCTTGCAAAATCCTTCACCAGATGTCAGCAGCAGAACAATTTCAAATGGATAACTGCTTATCTAAACTCATCATCAGTAGTGGCTTAACCTGTTCACATTATTTGTATTCAAGGTGTTTTTCCCTTTACACAGAGCAGGAGAGAACATTAAAAACAAATAAATAAATTACCCAAGCAAAACTATCCCCCACCCCACCAAAAAAACCCCTCTGTGAATTACCTTTCCCTGAAACAGATGACAGAACTAAGCTGCTTTCACAGACTGTGATTCAGCCCATCTTCTGTTTCTGTGGGAAGGAGACTCCACGCTCTTGAAGCTGTTCTCACCATCACACGTTCAGTTCTTCTGTGGACAGAGAGTGTCATCAGTTCCTCCAGTTTTGTAGAAAAGGCTGTAAACAGCAAATCATGCAAGGTCAATCAGCCTCTCCTGGATGTCTGTAGGGTGTGAAGATTGCTAGCTAGAGCTGTTCATGCTCTCAGCTCAAGCAGAATGGGTCCCCACATGACCATTCTAGAAACTATTAGTGCACCAGAGTGTTTCTAGTAAACTAGCATTTTGTAAATTATTTCTGGATCAGAGATGGCTTCTGTCTTTTCTTTCTTCATGCCTGGGAATACTGACATGTTCCCTGGGACTGCAAAAGCCCAAATATAACACTTTTCTACTGCAATGTTTCTCCCAAATGTGAACTTAAGCATTCACTACAGTGACAAAGAAGGGGAAGTCTCTTTTTCTGAATGTTGTTTCTTCAGTTACAAATCTTGCTTTTGCTTATTGAACTTTCAATTTTGAAGTGATGTCTCAGCTACATCTTCAAATACATTAGTTTAAAAAGTCACTTTACCTCATCTTTAAACAGGCAGAACACCAACGGCAAATCTTCAGATCTTTTACCTTTATATTTGCCAGTTCTCTGATTTAATATGATGCATCTTGTCTCAAAAAACTTGGAGAAATACTTGTTGGTTTTTTTTATTTTATTTTTTATTTGGATTTGCAATTGACCTTATTGTTTTCTTACCTTCTAGGCATAGTGAATGTTTATCATTTGTTAATATGATGGCTTTCAACTTTGTATAAATTGATTTATAAAAGTTAAAAAATAACCATGCTAGTTATATACAATTATTTTTTATGCAGTTCTTGTTTTGTTTTTCCCTCAGGATCTACTTCAGGGTTAGGCATTGGATAAAGTTTGTGTAATAAGAAATGGAAATATGCTGCTTTAGTTCATCAATTTTATGACAGTTACTTGATACTTGGCAGACACTGTCACATCACATCCAAAACATGCAACATTACTAGATTAAAAGCTGTATCCTTATAAAGAACCACAGAATATGTGACAGAAAAAGCATTTCAGAAAATGCAATACCATTTCCTGATTGTAGTTTGTGGGGATCTGTTATAAAAACAAAGAGGCATACCACAAAGTTAAATTTTGTGGATCATTTAGGATATTATATGAAGTTCAGCAGTGTCTTCAGATTATTCAACCTGATTGTCTATGGCAAGGATGTGCCTGTAAGGGTATGTCTTCAGAGCTCATAATCAAGTACAACATGAACCTTGCATAAATGCTAATTCTGCAATGCCAAATGCTGGTCTGTGAAGTCATTGAGATATTTAGCTATCACCATATGATTAACATTTTCCCCCTTTTCACACTGGTAATTATTTCCTTTTAAGCCAAAATTCAGTCTTATATACATCTTCGATGGTTTTTCTTTTAAAGACCTTATTGGTGGTTTGGTATGTTAGGCCATGACACATTTGGTGGGAATAAGAGGTAATGATAATTGTAGTCTTCTAGGATCACTTTTCTTTTAAACAAGAATTCTATAATTTTTTATTTCCCAAAGAAACAACAAAAGTATGTTAAAAATTGAATTGCTTCATTGCTCTTTCCAGCATTGCTTTGATAATCTATTACAAGAATATAAACATCTTAATTGTCACTCTGATCATTTTGGTACCAAGAAATGAGTTAAGAGATGACTGTACCTAAGATATCCCAGAGTCTTGATTGCCTGTTATAAATTTCCTTATAGAAGCATTGCTATAGTAAAGGTTGTGTCAGCAGTTTCATTATAATGTCATTTTTCAAGAGGTGATAACTCAACTGTAAAGATTGCTATGAGCTCAGCAAGGTCATGGTTCTCAAAGCCAGTTTATCTAAATTATCAAAATATTTGATAACTTTAATAAAGTAATGCAAATTATATAAATATTTATAGTTGATCATGAGGAGCATATAGTTAGGAATTGAGAATTATGTATTGTAATTCCTTGTTCATTTTCTAAACTAAATCATTTTCAGATGTCTTTTATAACTGTGATATTTTAACTCCACAGCAACACAGAAAGGTTCACTTTTTAGTCTTGGTAAAACCACTTACCGTCTTCTACTTCCAAATGGAAGTGACAGCTGGTGTTCATACTTGGACATCGTATTTTATATAGTTAACCATCCCTTTCTGATACTGGCTAAATATACCATCTTTCTGTGTGTTTTGACCTTCCAAGTATATAGACAGAATATTGTAGAGGACAGTGAACAAATGTTTAAAAGTTAAATTTGATCATCATTGTTGGTTAGATATCAGATGTCCTGCATCAGATTCTAATGGCAATTCTAAGAGAATGCGATGGTATTTGAAGATTAGTTCAATAACCATCAAAACACAACCGAAAAAAAAAGTTTTCAAGTACTTCCATGAGTCTCTATAAAGCTTACAACTGTACATACTTTTGGATATTACTTTGATGAATGATGTCTGACACCTGTAAGAATTTAAGGTTATCTAGGTGTTTTGTTTTTATTTTTGTAATAAAAATTATTTTTGTAATAAGAAGTAAGTAATACTTCCTTCTAAGCTCTGGTCTCTGAGACACCCTGAGTGGGTCTTACCTTCTATTTCAAATATGCTTCTAAAAAGTTAATGCAATTTTTTATAATGTCTTGGTTGGACTGTTGTGACATTCTCAGAAGCTTCATTTGACAAATTGATTTAATGGGTTTTTGATAGTTTGGGGGTCTCATTGCATGCACTTCCATACAAGTATGGCATAAATTTTGAAATCTTATTAACCATGTTAGAAATACTAATCAAATTTGACTCTAGAGGAAATGCTTAAATTGACCTCTCCCTCAATATTAACCAGAAAATACAGGTAAATGATGTAGGAAAAGTTACCCTTTTTTTACTTCAGTTTGAAACATCTACTCCTATAAAATGAGCTTTCTACATATGATGCAATGAGAAATCTCAAGTCTTATATCTATGTAGTAAACTCGATTGATTCTTAAATCAGTTTAACTGCTCTGTTTCTCGGAACTGATTGCATGTGGTTATCTCATTTTGTTATTATTAGGACCTTACTTGTTTTTAATCACTGTTTGTTATCTCAACTATATTTTATATGACCTAGTTTTTATGAAGGTTTTGATAGTTCCCAAGTTATAGAGTACCTCCATTTCCACACTTGCAGTGTTATGTCAGTAACACTCAGATATCAAGAGCGTATAACAAAGTGAAGGAAGGAGGCGGATGGACTTGAAGTGACATGAGGAGATGATACTGAAGTAGCTTAACAGTGATCACACAGACTTTAATATGTAAAATATTTTATGCATTGAAGTCTATGAATAATTCAGGCTAACAGTTTAGGCATTTTAACCTTGTTAGAGCACCCATCATGTTTAAGAAGCTCAGCATACATGCTGGGTGCGCCCAACTCTCCTTGTTTAGAACAACTACTCTGGATGATTCTTCAGATGGTGAGTTCTGAATATTGAGCTTACAGTGCTGAAATTGACAGAGACATTAAATGAAAAAGCATGGATCAAGTAAGGCAAATTAATGATAAAGTGAATTAAATATTTGCATTCATTATAAAACCTAAAGTGACTTTTTACATTTTATTATTTTTTTAATAATGCCTAATAGATGTGATAGAAATGTTGATAGATTCATGGTGGACTGAATATCTCTTCACAGGAGCTTTCAATAAGCGCCTGAGTACATTGAATATAGTAGGTTTTCTTTCAGATAATTATTTTCAGTGGTAGGCACCTGACTCCTGTTGAAAGCCATTGGCTACAGCAGCCTCACTTCTACTAAAAACATCAGGAGTCCCCCTCACAGAGCATTTTCTGCTCAGAATAAGACAGAGACAATGAAAAAATTTTTAATCCAAAAATCTTAATTGCCTCCACTCCCAGTTATGTCTTACCTTCCATCAAGTTTCATTTACTGTTTCAGCCTAGACAGTTCATTATATCATCAGAGACTTTTACAGATACAGAGATCACAACATGTACATTTTGAACAATGCTTTGAATGTGTCATAACTTCTATTTTTTTTTCCAACAGTACCCCAATGGCCCTGTCTCATTGTGCTAGACAGTCATCCACAATATTACCTTTTACCCTTACCTTTATTCATTATACATCCAAATATATGGCATCCATAATGTAAAAAACCTGCCTGTATGAAAGGCAGACAGTATTCGCTGAAGTTATGATCCTTTTAAAATGACCCACTGCATGCACACTTTGGCATTCATGGAGAGCCATAAAGAATGGCACAAAGGTATAATGAACCCCTAAAGAATGACTGTGATGTGGGCAACCCTCAGTACTCATACACATACAGACAACTTGATATAGACACAAAATACTTGCTCCTCTGAATGTTCAAATTAAATCCGGAGATTGGAGTTAAAGTTAAATGGAGATGTTTTTTCATCTGTGTTGGATTATTTAGTTTGAACTAATCATACAATCATGGTGTTGTTGTTGTTATTATTAATATTATTATTATTAAGCTATAGATAGGGGACAGCAATGTATATAGGGGAAAATGTATTTTTGCTTAAAATTTATCTTACCTTAAATAACAATTTTTTTAAAATTGTGTTTCAAGAGATTTTTAAAGTATTTTAAGTATTCATCTTTTGGCCTCCATATCAATTTTACATTAAAAAAAGTGTATTTTCTTTTCTCCAAAAAATGTTTCATTGGGGAAAATGAACTACAAGTATATACATTTTATTAACGGTACATTTAAAAATAATAGTATTCTATGTATAGAATATTCAAGGTCCAATAATACAGAAAAACAGCCAAATTTTTCTTTTTTTTTTTTCTACATTGTCTAATAGATTTAATGTAATTTCTACTAAGAAATAACACATATTTCCATTTGAAAAGCTTTCAGGCAAAATTAGGTAATAAGGTTGTTCTTATTGGATGTTACATTGTTAATTGTTTAAGAAGAATTCATTTGCCAGTTATCATGTATTTTTCCATCAGGAAGCAATAGTTAAATAGAATGTAAGTGAAAAATAAGAAGTTCAGCATTACCAAAGTGGGCCTATGTTTCTGTACAACAGTAACAGTGAGAATTAGATACAGCACAAATATTTTGTATTTTGTTTCTACTGCTTTGGTAGTGTCAAATAGCTAATATTCAAGCTCTCCATTTCTGAATGAGAAGTATGATAATTTAATTAATGTTTAAATTCTAGGAGCTGCTGAATATCACACATAATCCAATTAATTTTATTCAATTATTTTAATAGCAAACCACTTTGCGATAATTACACTTAATCCCCTGATTTTTTTTCCTCAGCTGTTTATCAAGGGTCTGTATGATATCTTTTAGGAAATCATACTGGGATATAATTATCAGCAATCCCCAATTGAATTAATGCACTAAATAGTACTCAATTATGAGCAACATTACATTGCTGAACGGGTTAGTTTGGAAGAATGCAAGACATAGTTTTAAGTTTTTGAGCTGCTTTCCCCAGAGTTTTTGGGAAGAGGAGACAATACACTTATTTCTCCCACTAACTGATACTGAACAAAGAAATGCCAAAATAGAAGCTAGAACTGATTCAAAGAAAAGAATTGCAACCAGGCCCTTCTAAGCATTGTGAATGTTTATTGAATTTTAAGTATTAGAAATTATTTTCAGCAGTATCATATTCTCAAATACAAGGGCGGGGGAGCAAAGGCTCCCTATGGATGTGGTCACAGCACTAAACCTGGTAGAGTTCAAGAAACATTTGGACAACACCCTGGGGCACATGGTGTGACTCTAGGACATGGTCTTGTGCAGGCAGGATCAGTGGTTGGACTTGATGATTCTTATGGGCTTCTTCCAACTCAGTGTACTTTATGATTCTGTGATATAGCAGAGTGCTATTAGTACCTGTAATGTTGGAATCTTGACATGCTAAAATTGTAATTTCATTGCTTTATAGATAAAAGAAGTACATGCATAATTGTGTCAGACTCTTGGAATTTGTCAAAGAAATTATCCAAATTCCTTTTTCTCATTGTGTGTTCTTTTTAAACAGAAATAAGTGCATCATATTTAGCGTGCTCTGTTTGCAGGAATGTCCATCACCTATTAAAGAAGTTCAGTATTAAGTGTGACATAAGATTATTAAGGACATCTTATTGCTAGATTAAGTACTGTCTTCTTCTGAAGTCTCATATAAACTCAGAATCTTGCCCGACTTTTAGTGATAAAACACAGAGAAGGAAAAAAACGAAAATTACAAACTTGAAAATAAGGGTCTATTGTTCAGATCCTCAAGTTTTTGACAAAAGGTGCAGCTACTATTCTACAAGGATGTTTATCAAGTCTTAAAAAACTGTCATTCTCCTTGTAAAAATTGAAGTTTTTTATGGTTTTAGAAGTGTTAATTGCCCAACCATGCAATGAAATGTGCCATAAGAATGCCTAATGAACCCTAAGTAAAAAATCAAGACAGAAAAAGATGATTTGTAAACTTATCAGCATGCATCAAAAAGAAGCTAAGAAAGAAGTGCCCTAATTTTCTTCTGACTTTGATAGCCTCCATACAAGGTAGCAATGCAGCAAGAAGAAGCATTTTTGTTTTTCTAATGTGACGCTAATGTGACATGTACTTTTTTTTGCATGTCATTTTTCATGTCTGTGAAGTAGCCTGGAAAATCAGGTCTTGTGGAGGGCTTTGAATGTTCTCTGTGGTCTTTAGCTCTAGAAATAAGCTATGATGAAGGAAGGAATGAATTCACTGCTACTTTTAGTTTTTAAACCTTAGATAACCCTTTCAAAGCTGATATACAGACACCATGCCTCCTCACCACTGCCAAATTTGCATTTGGTGCAATGGAAAAGCCTAGGTTCACCCATCCTTGTCTGAAATAGCGTAAATGTCGAGGTAGGCTCCTTTAGCAGTCAAGACAGTCAAAAGCAACATATATTTTCATGATTTTCCACTGAATCCAGTGAGGGCTGAGTGTGAGTTAAAGTTAATCCTAACTTTAGGATTCAACATTGGATACATCCAGGCTGAATCCAGAGACAAAGACGATGGTCCATCAGCCAATCTGTCATGAGCACTTCAGATAAAAATCTTAGAATTTGCTCTGTCATATGTCCTGCCATCTTGTTTTCCAGTCTTTGTCTTTTTGATAGATAGTGGAAAGGCAAGATGCTATGGGTTCATTTCAGTACTTTTTTTAAGGGACATAATCTTCCTTTGAAAAACATGCCTGGAAACAAGTGTGTTTGCCTGAATTTCAAGTTTGACTCAGGAGACAAATTATGAAAATCTGAAAACAAAAATTTTTGAATACATACAAAAATTGTATCAGATATTTATTGAGAAAAAATTATGTTTAATTTTTCTCACACAAATATCACATTTACTCCAATCTCTGTCATGGAAAAAATGTTTGGAGGCCTCATTATCTTCTCTCTTTTATTTCTAAGGACATATGGCTATTTTGTGAGCACCCTCTTACTACTTCACTTCCCCGAATATATATCTGTATTTAATTTCCATTACCACTCGATGTAGTGCATATGAAATGGCATAGTCCTTAATTTGATACTTATTGTGAAAAGATGTCAAACCCTCACTGTTTTTTACTGGTTTACTGCTTTCTCCCATTGCTTTTACATAAGAAATGGAAACCCAAGGAATTTAATGAAATTGACAATTAAATCAATTTGGGAAATCAGGCCACATTCATGGCAAAAGAAAAAGGTTTCACTGAATTAAAAAAATGTGGCTGATATAAAGGTAAACAGGAACACATCACTTCAGATTTCAAACTTCCTTCTGAGGTGATATGAGGGTCTGACTGTCAAAGTGGAAATAATATAACCTGCCAGCTTGATACCATCCATGACCATATTTTATTGAAGGAAATTTAAGCGTGAAAGAAGCAAACTCGGTATTGATTATGATCAAAAAGCTTCTGGCCAGAGTGGTGTTAGTTGGTTATGTCACAGCAGCAATTACACAGCACTGGTCCCTGGAGACTTTCACCTACTTGTTAGATGAAATCAATAATACCCAGACAAGCGCTGAAATGACATTTTAATGTTCACAAAGAACATTTACACTTCAGGGCTGCCTTTGAAAAAGTTTCTCCCAGTGATGGAGAGGGCAAATGGAGGGTTCTGTGTAGCAGGCAAAGACGCTTTCAAACCAAGTTATTAACTGTCATTGGAAGGGGCTTTGCCAAGACTGATATGTGATAATGGATAACAGATAGATAATAGATATAATAAATAACAGATAATTTTGACAGAAACAAACTGTTTGCAAGTATTTTGAGGAGAGGCAGTGAGATATGAGAAATGAGAGGAATTGGAAGCAGCTGCACCTTCTCCCAAGAGATGGTACAACCCAAGGTGATGGGACCAAAGTACAGAAGGTGGCAAGTGTTAGCTACATTTCTCTCAGTGCTACCTATTTTTATTGCTAGAAAAAGACACATTTCAAATTTTATGTAGAATGAATTTTGGCAGAGAGAAATCTGACTTTGGTTGCTTTTAATGCCTTTATTTTAGGACAGCTGTACTATCTGATGGAGATTCAGTCAGAAAGCCACCTCCATGTTTTTTTTCTGAAAATTCTGAAATGCCTAGAGTTAAATAATGATACTGAGGCATCCTGGCATGTCAAACAAGGTACTCACTTTGCCTCTTTTGTGGCTTATATCCAGTAACAACTAAGGCCCAGAGAAGTGGTTGCTCACTTCCCCTCATGTGGTTGTGTAGAGAATTGAAAGAGAAGCGAGAAAGCTCATGAGTTGATATAAACAGTTATATAGACAAAGCAAAAAAAAAAAAAAAAAGCACATGTGAGCAAAATAAGGAATTCATTCACTCCTTTCCATCAGAAGGGTGGTGCTTAGCCATCTCTGTACAATTGCTATGAAGAAAATTAGCTCTATCCTGTCCAAAAGGAATATATCCCCTTCAATTTCATCATGACTTAGGAAGAAGGATGCTAAGTCCTTGCTCCTAAGTCTTCTACGATGCAGGAAGAAAGAAATTCTTGCAGCCTGGGATCAATTGCCTCTTCAGACAAACATTATCTAAATCTATATTCCTATTTTTAATGAAAGTTCCTGGAGTACTGCAGGTACTAAGGCAGTAGGCTAATGTCCAAACCCAGCTCAAAGTTCTTATTGAATCTAGGCCAATAAGGCCGCTCAATATTTTGGCATTCGTGGTGTAAAAATAAATTAGCTGTAGTTTATTTTGATTATTGTAGTTAAAAATATTTCACTACTTATTTCTTCTCTTAAAAAAAATAAAGGTAAAATAAACACAAAAAGAAGTGGGATTATCAGAATCTTCCCCATTGCAGTGCAATCTAGTATATGTAATTTAATTCCTGAACATGAAGGAAATGCCAATTCAAGCTATCTTTTTCCATTTTTATACATCAGTGTGGACTCTAGAGTCATCTGTTGGAGAGGTCAATCTCTCATATTTTTTTTTCTTTCTTCAGATAGATATATGCATTAAATCTGCAGTAATTCAGATCTGCAACAGTGTTTATCATGAATTGGTTCAAAACATGAAGCTTTACAAGCTACAAGCAGAAATTCAAATTTCTGGCTTTCAAATGAATCTGGTAAGATGGAAAAGTGATATGAGAAATATGAGCTAATACCTAGATGAACTATGTGAGCTCTGTCACGGTTCTGTGCCAGTGTGAACTGAAAAGATCCATTAATGATCAGCCTCATGCAATATTCACTGCTGCTACATCAAATGGGTCTGTTTGTTTTACTGACATATCCAGTGCCAAGACCACTGCTGCCTTACAGTTCCATGAACAATGGGAAATCAGCCAACAACTGCCCTCTGGAATTACTGCATCTACCTAAAACCTTTCCAAGCATCAACAGAATCCCAGCTTTCCTAGCTTCTCCAGGACGTGCTGTGGAACAGAGAACAATATAATTTTTACTTGGTTTTTAACAAGCAATTGAGGAGGCAGGGAACAGATTTTTGCTTCTATTCTTCAACCTTTATAACTCACAAAGGAAGACTGGAATGAGATCTCTGGAGTTAAAATTTTCAATACTCTTCTTGCTTGCTTTTTCCCTCTGGAGGGGTTTAATCAACTAGCTAGGACTTAACATACTTATGCTTAAGGATTCAGTTTATCTCCTTCATAGAAACATGCGTACAGGTCTTAAAAATCAAGATATGTGAGGTTTGCATGGACTTAAACACATTTGTGTCTTTGAGACCTGGTTTGAGCATGCCCAGGTTCAATATTACAGTTGGGTACTCCCTTGTGGTACCTCTGCCATCATAGCCTTTCTTTTCTGTAATGGAATTGTACCACTCAAACTGCTTATGACAAAACAAAGGTTAAAAAAAAATCCCCCAGACCAACTACTCTAAAATTTTGTGTACAGCTAGGAGGAGAATGTTCTTTTCACAGCATGTTTCAAACTGCATTTTATCTTTATTTGTTAGCGCATTGGAAAAAGAAAATATTTATGAATGAAGTAACAACAAATCCCTTAGACAAGATATTTAACACAGTGCTATACATCCTGTCTCACAAAATATTTCTCTAATGTGTTGTGTAACCAGGGAAAACCAGAGTTGATATTTTCCTTGAAAAATACTACAAATAAAATGTATTCATTTCCCCCACCCCCAATAGTAAGAAATTCTGGTTTTGTCATAAAGAATAAAGACTTCAAAATAGTTACTTTAAAAGGTACTGTTTTGAGAGCCATCTTTTTTGAATGACAGTGTGCCATACTTACATAAAATTAGTTTTTATATAATTAATTATAATCTTAAAAGTAAAGCAGTTCATAAGGATGCTTGCTATGAAGTCAATAAGACTATGTATTAAAATGCTTATTATAATTCTGGATGTGATTGCCTTTTCATTTTAGAAGATTAGGAAACCAGTTTTTTGTTAGAAAATACTTTTGCAGTTAAAATATTATTTTTAAATTTTCATTAAAGAAATATATTTTTTCTTTCATGCATTATTTCTTACAAAAATCAGGATTCTATGTCCCCTACACGTTGCCATATTTTGCATTTATTTTGTATTCTAATAGCTGTAGGTGGTTGTGTGCATTAAAAGAATGAATATTAATATAGTAGTTATCAATGAAATAAATCCTCAGACCTATTGAAATGGGGACCAGGAGCAGAACTCTTGTTCTCACTTATGTGTGTCATCTGAACTAGATGTGATTCTGAAAAGTATTCAAGTCCATTCTGCCTAGCAAAAAAGGTGCACCATTGCCAGTGTTTTGAGTAATGTCATTAAAATAAATGTTTGGGGGTTATTTTGTTGTTTTGGGGTTGGATTTTTTTTTTTGAGGTTTTCTTTTGTTTGGTTGCATTTTAGGTTTGGTTTTTTTTTTTTTTCTGGTGGAAGACTGGTGCTTTTGAAAATAAGCTCCTCATCATCTCTAATTTCTAAACTTTGGAAGTTGTCATTGAGGAGCAGATAAGCTGCTTGCTAATCCAGATGTGACCATCAGGTGCTGTTCAGAATTATTTAATTAAGTTTACAGAAACAATATTTGATTTTGAACAGTTTTTCATTTGAAAATAATTTTGGAGGAGAAGAAGGTAGCATCAAACAGAAACATTAATGTGAAAATGAAAAACTACAAGATATAAAATCCTAATTACATACTGTCAAGTACTCTCAACTCTCCACTTTTTTTTTTTTTTTTGCATTGTCTTTTATGTTTTTGCAACTCAAATGTAAGTAAAATTTCAAAACACTCCACATAAGATATAGAAGCAATAAATATTTCCTTTCATCAACAAATATGGCTCTGCAGGACCCAAAGCACTTAGGGCTCACACTCATTTCATTCATGGTACAAGGATTGTCCTATTTTGGTCCTTTGGAAATACTCTGATGAAGTAACTAGTATATGTTTGAAATTTTGTGTCCATTTTAAAGGAAGAAGCCTCAGGTTAAATATTACAACTTTATCATGTCACTGGCATGATTTCTAGAATAAGATTAATATGTCTTAAATAAAACAAGCAGATAATAGTTTGAAAAGTCTTTTTATGTGTTTGAGATATCCTGTGGTAATACAGTCCATCTGTGTCCATGTGAGGGAACATGAATGTCCAGGTTTTGTCCCTAGAGGAACAGCACAATCTGGATTGTAGAGAGCCTATGGAGATCATTTGGTCTAGTCCCCTGCCCAAAATCAGACCACAGCTTAGAATCAGAACAGGTTGCTTAGTGCCTTGGTGAATTTTGAATGTCTCCAAGAATGGGGATTACACAACTTCTGCAGTCAAACTGTCCCATGGTCTAAACCTCTTTCTAGTGATTATTTTTCCTTTTTATTGAATCAGAACTTCACTTGAAGTCTCTTGTCTTTTTACCAAGTGTCTCCAAATACAGCCTGTCTCTGCCTCTTCATAGCTCCCTTTAATTTGTTGAAAATAATGGTAATATCTTTTAATTTTCTCTTTTTCAAATCCAATAAACTTGACCTCCTCAATTTATTCTCATTTCTTATGTCCTCCAGCCATCTACCCATCTTGGGGATTTTCTTCTGGAGCTGGTGCAGTTTTTAAATGTCTTTATTGTATTGAGAGGTCCAAACTGGATACAGCTCTCCAGGAGCAGCTTAGTGAGTAATGAATACATGTGGAAAAATATTTCCTTCCAGTCTTTGTATGTGTTCTTGGTCATGCAGTCCAGAATATGTTTAATCTTCATCACCAAAAGGCATTGCTGACACATGTCCAAAGTGTTGGCTGCTATGGCTCCCATGTAGCCTTCTACAGAGCTGCTTCCTAGCCACTTGCTGCCCAAAAGAGTCCTGTTAGCTCAATCCTCTAGCTTCCTGAGGCTGCAACCCTCAATTTGTTTTCTCTTACAAAATTCTGAGACAACTTCCATCCCATCATGTTCTTGAGACACTTTGCCCCCACACTGATCTTCTATTTTCAATGAAAGGGCAAATGCCTTATAAACCATATATTAGACCAAAAGAAAACCAAGGCCCTACTTGTTCTGTGAAACAGATGCTCAATGGACGGGGAGATAGCTCCTCAATGATTTCCTGATGGAGAGAATAGAAGAGAAGTGCAGGCACACCATCTGTGGTGACTGGGATGGGGCTGTGGCCGAGCCCCATCCCCAGTGGGTGCAGCTGTGAGCAGCAGGTGAGCAGCACTGACAGTAATGAGCCATGGAGTGCCCAGGGCACTGACCCACCACCAAAGGGAACAGAGGGCTCACAGGGGCAGTGCATCAACAGGAGGGGTGTAAAAGGAGAGACTGGCAATCTGGATTAAAAAAAAAAAAAACAAAACAAAAACATACGAGTATTTAAGAAATAAAAAGGCAGGATCATGAAGAGACACGTGTCTTTGTGATCACACAAAGGGATAGTAAAACACATGAAAGCTAACTTCAAATACTATAACAATACTTTAATAATAATTTTTATCACAAAAATTTGAGAATTCACATTCTCTAATCCACTTATCAACAGGAAGGGGTTAATAAGAAAGGAAGGTTAATAAGGAAGGGCTGAAAACCAAGAAGAGCAGATGCTTGCAGCCTTTTGAAGTGGAATGTTGTTGCTCTATATGGGCAGACACCTGAAGCCTTCTGAAGTGTTTTGGTGTTACCCTGTGTGGGTTGAAGTTTTCTGAAACCATATGTTGATACTCTGTGTGCTGTGGCCATCTCAGCTGCAGCATTTGCTGTGACAGTCATGTCTTTATAGGCACCAGAAGGTCTGGTACTGTACTGGTACAACTGGACATAACTCTGGGGAAAGCTACTTAAGTACTTGCCCTAGGTGCCCAGGAAATCCAGACAAAGTACAAATGCAAGATAAAACTGGTTTAAATACCTAAAAATCTTGCAGAGCTACTGTTTTTTGAAGTTAGCTGCAGACTTCAGCAGTTCAGAGTTTTATCCAGGTAACTGAAAGCATTGAACTTCATGACAATATTCATTAATTATTCTGATGGCAGTTAGCAGCTGCCTGTCACATCCAGAGGCCTTTAATAATTTTATTTTAATTGGTTTTAAGAAAACTCCAAGTTAATTGAACCAGTAACAATAAACTGCATATGCTTTTGTTTGCTTTTATATTTAACCTTTAATCCTAGTCTGTATAGCATTTAGATATTCTAAATTGTCCAGTATATATGTATTCTAGACTTTATACACATTTCTGAAAATGAATGTTTAGAATGTTTGGTTTGATTTTGCTTGAGACTTTTTTTTCCTTATTTGGAGTGGTTATTCTGCTACTTATTCTGTAGTGATTGCCTTCCCAAATTTTACCAAATGTATTTAGATTTTAAGTTTTCAGTCCAGATTCAGTTTAGGCTTTTTGGAAGGTCTCTGATCACCTGCAAAGGCAGTAGGCTTTCATTTAAATATTTGGCTGATTTTTATACTCTTCAGTCTTTATATTGCTTAAAAAGGCATTGGATTTTGTCTATAACCACAGGGAAACTTCTCATTTCATATTAGCATGATATGTTTCTTAAAATAGTATTTCTTTGACAAAATCAGTAGCTCTAAGACAAATATTTGGAGTTTTCTAAGGTTTTAAATATAACTGTAAAAATATGAATTCCATTTTAATTCTAAACTGAAAAGTACTACTTTAAAAATAAGTTTGATTTGCAATATAAGCTATACATGATGTTAAATGTGGTCAATGGATAATAAATACTACTGGAAAACTGAACTCCATTGCAGCCATCTCTTTCTGCTGAAATTTTTACTTATTGTAGAAAAAACCTAGGGAAATTTTTTTTGCATTGTTTTATGGCAAGTAATTAATTTTGCCTAATTCTGTAATATCTGAAAAAAGATCTTTAGCAAAATAGAAAATAACCCTGTAATCAATGTTATCATGGTGAATACTTTATAACATAATTTAAATACTTCTTTTTTTTCCATATCTGAAGTTGAAGGAGGATAGTAGAACACCATTACAGAGATGCTGGATGCATTTGTGGAAAGACAAAATTACACTTTAAATTGTTCATGACAGAGTTGCACCAGCAGGCCAACAAATTATTCACCTGTGATGCAGCTGCTCAAAGATGAGACAAAAATACATTGCTTTTTGAGACTCCAAATAGTTAGTAAAGTCAGAGAAAATAATATTCAAATGAAGTTTCATTTCTGATTGTTCTGATCCCATTAAAGCAAAACAAAACTTAACCTGATACGTGATCAGCAAGACTGAAAATGTGTGGCTGTTACATCTTGTGACGTCTTATTAGAAAATATTTGCTTTTCTCTGATTCTTTGTCTCAACTACTGTGAATCTTAAGATAACAGAAGAATGGAGTTATGGATAAAATCCCCATTGCTATATGGAAATATTGTGTGGTGAAAGATCTTCTCCAGCTTCTTAAAAAGATAGATACACAGAAAATCAGGTTAATTGAAATCACTGACATACTTTAGTACTTTAAACTTTTCATGAAAGCCACAATTAGACCTGGCTTAATCTCCTCCATCTTTGTTTCAGAGTCTCTTCAGGAAAGATATTAGGATGTATAATTTCTTGTCCTCTTTTCCAGATCTTGCTTTTCCTCTGGCAGCTCAGTGTTTGAAACAAATGGTCATAACAAAGAGATGAAGAGTTTATCTCAAGTAAACAATTAAAAGATTGCTGTTTTTCTTCACCAGATCACACAGGAAGAAAAAAAGCTAGAGTTTCTGTCAGCCATCTCCTGCTGTCAGCTATCTCCTGCTATTTGGGTGGTGAATCATTGCTCTGTGACTGAAAAGAGTTCTTGTGTGCATCACTGAAGGAAGAAGAAATCATAGCATAATTTGTAATTCATAATTTATAAATTCAAAAAACATTTTAATTCTTATTTAAATGATAAAGTAAATGGTAATTTATTCTATCTTCCTATGTTTTTCATATACTGAAATCTAAACTCCATTTCTACACTGTCATCCTCTGAGAATTTGGTGTATCAGTTTCATTTGCTTGAAAGTCAATCCTCAGAGGCTATTTTCAGCTGTGATATTTACTCCCTCTTCACACCAACATACAACCTTGTGAGCAGGAATGTTGCCAAACCAACAGCTAAGCAAGAATACATTTCTAAATGTGAGCCAGGAGGTGCTTCAGATAACAGGAGTAAGAACCAGAGCAGTGACAAGAAATCAGCAGCTCCTGAATGTCTGCATCTACAGAAAGAATCATGCTCTCTAACAGTAATGAGGAGTTTAATTAACTTTTGTTAAAAAATGTGCTGCCACAGAGGACACATTGGTGACCTACTAGAAAATCTGCTCCATCCTGAAAGAAAACAAAAATACCACACCTAAGTTGTAAAAATTGCATCAAAATGGGGGATTACACAATATTGGAATATAACTGAATCTATTAATAAAACCTGATTAGCAGCTGTTCTAGTAATAGTCACTATGCTCATCTTCTAGATACAATATTTCAGAAAAAATGAAAAATAATCAGAGAGGAAAGTGAACTTGTCCTTTTACATTTTACATAGTGTTTTCTTCCATCACATCTTCATTATTAGGATTAATGTTGCTCGGATGGTTATTCATGTATCGATTTTGAAATATATTTAAATTTCCATGACTTTTAATCAAAATATTCTGGGATGATATACAGGAATTCTCTTTATTTTCAGAAGTAGAAGAAGACATTTTTATGTTTAAGTAGATGGTCAGTTTTGTAACTGAAAACAATTGAAAATTTGGCTTATCCATGCAGAAGCATGTACCTTAAATACAGGCAACTAAACTGTGGGTAATATTTTGAAAGTGCCCAGTACTTCACTGATGTCTCCCATGAAAGTACATTTGCTGATGTAGTGACTTTGTGTATGAATTATATCTCTACTAAGTGGCCATTAATCTAAAAATCTGTAGTGTCTAGATAACATTTCAGGAAAATTATAAAAGTATGGGAATTGTGAATAACATCTTATTCCGTTCTTACTTTCACTCTATCTTTTTTAGCTGAGAAGATTTTTATTAAGAGGTTTTCATTAACTGTTATGTAACCTAACTGTGGAAGAGACATTAGGCTATGATAAAGTCCTCATAAATTAAGAATATATATGAATAGGTTAGAAGAGAGTAAAAAAACCTTCCAAATTACTGAAATATTAAGTCTAACATTGATTTGTGATGCATGCCCAATAGCAGTCCATATTAATGCCTTCCCTGGTGGCATTTTTATTCTTTTGTATCCAGCCTTGAAATCTGTTAATCAAGGTAGATACTTATTATAAGTAAGCTGTACTTATCTGCATGATTTCCATTATTTTGAACCCAGAATTGAAAGTGCAACTCTCTATAATCTCTATAACTGTGATTTAAGGTAGAAACGTACTGCTAAAAGATAAACTGATTTGGCTGCAAATGTGTACCTTGAAGTCTTAAAATATAATGCACTAGCTCAATCCTTTTACTCTTTTCCCATTAACGCTTGAATGAAAAAAATAAGAAACAGAATAGTTCATTTGTATGACAGTCCACTCCTCCAGAAATATTTTTACTACATATTTTAGTATTCAGACTTTGGATGACCCAAGCCATCTATAATGTTGTGCTCTGGGTAAAACAGATGTTTCTGTTGATGCTTATGTGCAGTTCCAGCTTTTATTACCAGAGACATACAATTCCATTTCTGAAACCCTCATAAATATTATTATTAACAGAGTCCAATTTGTTTTGGTTTTGTCTAGCTGTAACTGTTAATGCAATGTAAGAAGTTAAAAATAAAGACTAAATTTGTTTGGGTAGACCAAACAAGGGCGTAAATTAATTAAATTAAAAATGAAAAAAACCCATAATAATAATAATAATAATAATAATAATAATAATAATAATAATAATAATAATAATAATAATAATAATAATACATTAGGTATATATCAAAGTTGATAAATTTTGTAATGGCAAAACTAGAAGTGATTAATTTTCAATTTGCTCTTGGCTATAAATTACATTTAATCCTGATCAGGCACATTTATTTCTAACTCAGACAAATTCCTCACAATATCAGTTTCACGAAATGAAGAATAAGGAAAATACAGAAGATGGTCAGTGAAGCCAGTGACAGTTTGCCTCAATGAAAGGGGAAAAGACTCATTAAAATTTTCACAATTTAGACATCTTTAAAATGAGTTAAACATTAAACATGCTGATAAGATTTTTCTGCTCAAAACTAGTTGCCGTGCATTGTTTCATAGGAAATCATAGACTTGACTGACATTTGAGTTAATCTGACAATTATAAAAGAGTATCTTAAAATTGCTGCTTGAAGCAATTATTTTCCTGAATTAGCTAGACACACTTTTTTCCTTTCGAAACCTAGAAAGTGGAGAAAGTTGACTCAAATCAGCAACCCTCTTTCAGTTATGAGCGATGTAATTGAGAATGGACAACAAAATTAAGGAGCTGTCACAATTTTCTCAGCTATTGGCTTTGAAATTCAGATGTGCAACTTGCAATTTGCGTGCAGCCTGCTGCTAGTGTGACCACATAATATCACAGTTTAGTGAATAATTTAACATGCTAATTAGGTAAACAGAATTTCATGGGGAAACAAAGGCATCAAGGTATTTCTTTTTAATATGGAAGTATCTCCATGGTATCTCCATGTGTATTATCAGCATTAATCATCCTATAAATCTTTACTCATTCTCTTCTTATACAATATTGCTATTATTTGTAATACTAAAGTATTATCTCCATAGCATTTATATAGAAAATTTTTTTTGCTCATTTTACAATTTAGTGACTCAATGAAACTGTAGTTAAATCTGTAAAAAAAGATTGTTTACACTGAAGGCTTATACGGTGAGGGACTGCAAAATTAGTGAGCTATAGCTCCACATATAAAACTCTTCAGCTTTAAGAACGACACAAAGTTCTCTGACTCTTACAAATTGGATTTTTTTTTGCTCATTCATTTTATTGTAAGTTATGAGCAGAATATTAAATGTTTGACCTTTATTAGTGTCTTGTAAGCCTTGGGCCCTAAGGTTTGGCCTTCAGGATAATTTCCACTTCTGGTTATTTTGTCAGCAGGTATAGTTAACACCTACTGTTCTTCCCCAATTCTCTTTTAAAGATAGATTAACGGCTTTTTTTGTGCTATGGTTTCTTTGCTTTAAATTGTATAAGAAGAGATTTTTGAGGGAAATGTTGATAATTTAAAATAGATCATTCATGCAGAATAATTTTTAACCTGTTGCATGATTAATAGAATGCTTGTGGGAAGATAAACCTGTCTATACTATTTTTGATTATTCCTTTGGGTTTCTGGGGATAACATTTTCAAGATGTAAGTAGCAAGATCGTGTTTGGAGAGCAAATTTATTTACCACCTCTTTTTCTCACAATTTACACTGTTGGCATTTTTTTGGCCCTTGAATACTGTCAATATTAAAATCATTATCTTATTTCAGATGGTGTAAAGTCCTATCTGTTTCTGGTTGTACCCTTGCCATAGGCCACTTAGTAATAGGGTGGATGAAGTTATAAACACATGGTTAAAAATAGCTGCATAGAAGTCTTATAAGTATTTACCTTTCTGATTTCACACAATTAATGTGGCAATCATGTTCTCGTTGGTAGAATATCTTTGTAAGTGATACACAAATAATTTTTTGTACCTTTGTAAAAACAGGACATTAGTTTCTGCATGAAAACTAGATTGGATTAAAACCAGTTGTAGGGGACTGGATGACTCAAAACAGCTGGGTGGGAAGTGGGGCAGGGAATGCAGCGAGCTCTGCATAGGTGGGATGGCCACTGCTCCACATCCTTCATAAGTGCCTTGTTTTGTCTGAATAAGTTAAAGCTGGCTAAGTTAAAGTTTGTGAAGTTCCATACTTCTTCCTGGATGTTTGAAAATTTGCTAAGTACCTTATTCTACCTTAATGTTCTAAAGTTTGCAAATAAAAGTTTGTTATTGAACTTCCTGAGAATTTTGTTGCTTCTCCCATGCAGAGCCCAGAGTATATGAACAACCTCCCCTTAAACCAGCTGAGTGAGCCAGGGAATTACACTGATCTGGACAGATTATATGTGGATGGTGCTGAGATATGAAGGAAATGATATTTCTGCTGACTGCTCTGTGATAATGCAGTCAGCAGAAATCCTGGGAGTGGTCCCTTCTTCCTATAAAAAGGAAAATGTAGCTACTGGAGAGCCTTTCTAGCTCAGTGGGATTTCAAAATATTGCATTATTTACCTGCTCCAGAACAGTTCACATCTGGTGACTTTCTGGGCATGGCATGAAGGACACTGGGGGTTTGGTTGCCATAGATTAATTGCTTTTTCAAAGACAAGTAAGGGATGCCTAACCCTTATCATACAGAAGTGTCTAACTTTAGAGGTTTCCCTTTTATTTATTTCCTTGGTGTAGCACAAATTTCAGAATTTTTTTCAGAAAGTCTGCTTTCTGTCATGTACCCTGAATGGTATTAAATGCACATGGGTCATATGAAACTACTTCAGTGTGTAGGAGGCCTTCTTACACATGATTTCAGTAAGTAATGTTTTGTGGGGGAGTTATACCAGGGGAGGAATATTTAAAATTATAACTGTGAATCATGGTTTCCAATATAGATAATATTTTGGTGACAGGAGCTACAGTGTGCATTCAGGAAAAGATGGAAAGACTAGGTCAAACTAATAGCCCACATTAGCAAACTAAAAGCTGAATCCAGTAGGAATTGCATTACTTTTTTGTAAGAAAGCAACTTTGGAAGTGAGAAGTGAGTAGTCTTTAAAAGTAAGCCATGTTTTATTTTCATTGAAAAGGAAGTAATGAATTTTTGGTCTTTTTTTTTTTTTTTTTTTTTTTTTGCTAGAGAGTCCACTTTCTGCTCCCCAGAGGTGACCAGAATATTCAGCCTATTTCAAAACTCATAAAAATTTACAGGTTGTTTTCTTTCAGCCTTTACAACATTGGTTCTCTGCGGTACCTAATGCTGGTTGAAAGATTCTGTTGATTCACTCATCAACAGTGAAAAAGAGACTAGCGCAGCTCTCAGATGAGAAGTTTAAAAATGTAAATGTAACATGTCATTAAACAATTCTCCTCTCTTTATTTGGGCTTTTCTTCCTGTGAAAGTCCCCATTTCTGTATGCATGCATACTTGTATATTTCCCAGTACATTAGGTTGCTTTAGATGATTTTCCACTTAGAGGAAGGCACAAGCCTTTATGAATCTTTCTATGAAATTGTACACATGTGCTTGAAAAGGGGACAACTGAATTAGTGTTGTTCTCTATGAATTCCAAGCATGGCAGTCTGTCATGGGTGGTAGGTATTAAAATGCATTCTTTAACAATGGAAACCAGTTCAGAACTGCTGAACATATGTTAGCGTTGTTATTTAAAAAAGTTCTGCATGCCAAGGGCTGGAAATGAAGCAGTAACACACATTGTGAAATTATTTTGTAAGAGAAGAGGAAAATGAAAAAATGGGGGAAATTTCATGATTTTGAGCTCTTCTGCATCTGGTTCCATTGCCTGAACACTGTGCTATTGTGTAACATTGCCTGAAACCAAACATTTTTCCAAAGTATGTGAGTGTATTTAAAATTTCAATGTATTTCTTGGGTGTCTTGGAGGTTTTAGTCATTGCACTTGAACATACTCCTGGACAGAATGTTAAGTGTAAACTTCTCAACACATTCAAAATGGATTGATTAGGACCATAATCTTTAAAGAATGATTTCCACCTTTGGTGGCTTTGATAACATGGAGCCATTTTATCAAGTGTGTGAAGCCCTTTCTAATCCTGTACTTGTCAACAACTAGTGATGACAGATAATCAATACCTGCAAACATCTGTTTCAGGTTATACATGTGCTTGGTAAGAGCAATTGTGCCAGTAATATTTCATAGTATAATAAGTTGCTAAAAGTCCCTGTTTCCAACTTTAGAGGAAAAAACTCCCAACTATATGCTTCATATCCTCATTCCTATTGATTCCTGTGTTTAAGAAAGCCCAAAACAACAAAACAAACAATCAAAACCAAATTCAGAATGCATTATCAGCAGTAAAAACTGATCAGTCATAACAAGAAGATGCTTTTTTCCAGCACTCAATTTCATTATTCTGTTCTGATCTTTGACTTCCGTACTACATGTGGCAGGGAAATATTCCCTGCCTCTCCCAAAACCTATTCTTTCTTCACCTTTTTTTTTGTCACACATGATTGACTTTGCCCCTTTCTTAAACCATGCAATTCTCAAGAAATTTACTGCTACCCCCAGCCTTTTATCAACAAAACTGTTCATGGTCTATACCATATCTTTCAGACTGCTGACAAATATACTGAGAAATACTGGACCAGGCACTGACTCCTGAGGGAGGAGGTCTAACACTCAGAGTTTAAAGCAGTAAATGCTGCTTTAAAAGTAAGGTATATATTCTTTTTTTGCTAGTACTTGGTTCTTGCAAAGGCAAAATAGAATGAGCTCTACAGTCTTTGATTTCCTACTTGTTCTGTGACCTTTTAGTCTGCCCTCCTGCCCTTATCCACTTTCTAATAAATTAAAGTGGTGCCTTCCAAGCTACTTATGCAAAATCTCCCTCATAATGAAAGATGTTGTTTTGAAATTCTTTCTCAATCAGAAAAAAAAAGAAAAAGCAGACTTATGGAGCTTAGTGAGCAAGGGAGAATATGTACTCAGTCCACATATATCCATGTGCTTTCTGACTGTACTTTTGAATGTTTGCACCTATAGAGACATATATTTCTGTTTGAATGGTCTTGTAAAGGTTTTTGAAAGGTCTTGTAAAGGACCTCTGAAAAGTGGACGTCTCTTAAAGAGGAAGAAGAAGGGAATCTTTTTCAGTCCTTTTCAAAAATCACATGGACACAAAAAAAATCTTCCTCATTTGCTCATTCATCAGCATGTTTAATTCCATCAGTCACCTGCTATTGAAGCTGTGAATTATGGGTGTTTACAAAAAGAGGGTAATAAAAATAATGCAGTGTCAACATGTACAGGGGTTGTCACTCATAGTTTAAACAATTTTATTTTTTGTTGCACTTTATAGACTTGCTGCTTCATTCTGTATAATAAATGATAGGTTTGTGGTCTATTTGATTTTTTAATCTTGAGGGGAAGTGTATTGAAATTTGTATTTTATATATATATACCCAGTCAAGCTGCAAAGCTGTGTAGGATGATATTTTTTAATCAAAGAAACAGCGATGTTCCAATTTCGCTTATCTAATTCATCATTGATTATACCATCCTACTTGTTCTGAGATATTGATAATGTTGAAAATAATTTCTTTTGATGTTCCATGTTTCATAATCCAAAACAATATGGCATATACTATCCCTATGGCTATGGTTCCTAAATAAAAACCCTATTCCCTGGAACGGACAGCATCTGAAATAAATAAATGGCAATTAATCAGTAAACAGAAATATCAATTTTAAGGCATAACTCCAAGGATTGAGCTATTGAGGATTCTTTATACTGGATTCTATTAATACATTCACCACCAGGCTGACATTTTCAGTAGAGATACAGAATGCAGTTGGCTCCTGAGGCCAAGCCATAGCTGACAGAGTTGGTGTGGCAAACAGACAAAATTTATTGGAGATTTGTAAAAGAAAATAACCTTTTTCTTATTGCTTAAAATGTTGGGGAAAACAGATTAGAATAAAATGGTTTGTGTTTCAGAGACTGTGAAAGTTGACAATCAAATTCTCAGGTCAAACAAGACCTGAGAATTTGATTGTAAAGGTACTGGATGAAGGCATGGGACACTCAAGTAATTGTATTTAGGAAGTTTACTTATAAATTAGTGATCTGATTATTGTTAGAACTGAACACTGCTTGCCTAATACAATGTCACTTGAGAAATTTATTGTCATCTTGTACATATAATGGCAATACAATCACTAATGTAAAATAAGTTTATACCAGGTTGGATTTACAGAACCTATGGACCTAGAATGATGCCATTTGAAACTCTAAACATTCTATGCACCGGATGGATAATAACACAGTGTACAAGTGACCAAATTATTTTTTGTTTTCCTAGACCCAGCAACTGAAAGTGAGCAACCCTAAACTATCTGTTATTTTTCTTTAAAATATACTAGTGGTATATTATAGTATCAACTATTCACATTTTTTTTACCCAAAAAAGTGGTTTCTTTTAGTCAGAAATTTTTGTCTGGTGCCATAAATGTTGAATAATACCCCCTCAGTACTTGGTACCCAACACATGGAATTACATTTCTGTGGAAAAATCTTATCATAGTGCCAGTAAAAACACACTTAGGAATGGGGAATGCTTTTCTCATTTCCTGGCATAAAGTGTTTTTTATTTGGAAACATGTTATGTCTTCTGCTTTATGTCTATGATTTGATACTACAGCATGCTGCTTATGGGGAAGCAAAATATTTTGATTTTAAGAAACCTTTAGGAAATTTTTTCTTCTTCATGTTTTTATTGGATGGGTTTTTTTTCCTTTTTTTTATTTTTTAAATTTGATTTTCAGATTGCCATTTTCCTTTCTGAGTAGTCTCTTAATATTATACAGGGTATTGTCACTGCCTTAGATACCCTGATAATAAACAGTTTGAAAAAGCTGCAATAAATGGACTCTTCTTGGAGTCTTCCTGGTAGTAATAATTTTATAGCTTTGATTATGACTTCTAGACATCTTTTAATCCTGCCTGAATCAATTTACTCAACCTAAAGATATCTCTGAAGATTCTAGGTAGCAGGCATTGTAGACTATAGATCTTTAAAGAACTGAGAACTAGACATTCTGAGGGAATGATTTTAATATCTTTTTATTCTGGAAGTTACATAAAACTCTAAGTGTTGCAAAACTCATGAGTTTAAAGGGCATTTAAATATTGTACTCTCAAAACTCACTAATTCTAACTTGAAGTAAAAAAATTAAAGAAATAGAAGGTACAAAGTGATAAAACTATAAAAAGAAAATATCTTTCTAATCTAAACCAAGTTGTTATAATTATTTAAAATACATTAACATCAAACCCTTACTTTTTAAAATATATCTATATAAATATTGTTAAGGAATATTCGGATTTTTCCAAGAGTACCTCTGTAGCACTGTCCATTCATATACTTTTGTGCTTATTTC